>NC_057863.1:165622875-165929542 GCF_019393635.1 Dromiciops gliroides
TCCAGCCTCAGACACTTGACACTAGCTTTGTGACCCTGTGCAAGTCATTTAACCCCCATTGCCCCACAAAAAATAAAAAAGAATTAATTCCTTTATCAATAAAATGTAAATAATACTAGTACTTATCTCAGAGTTTTGTGTGAAGTGAATGAGATGATGAATAGATGTGAAGAATTTGTGAAGCTTTTAATACTATGTAAATATTAGTTTTCTTTATTTTTTTTTACCTCTGTCCATCATCACTTATCACTTCTCCCATATACATACAGTAGAATGTAAGCTTGTAGTGGCAAGAAATATTTCATTTGTGGATTTGTATTCTCAGAAAAAGGCATTGAATAGATTTTCAGTGAATTTAATTTAAATGACCTTAATAGTGTGTTTTTTTCCCCAAAGAGATCATAAAAAAGAGAAAGGGACTCACATGTATAAATATATTTATAGCTGCTCTTTTTATGGTGGCAAGGAGTTGGAAATTGAGGGGATGCCCATCAATCGGGGAATGGCTGAACAAGTTGTGGTATATGATTGTAATGGAATACTATTGTGCTGTAAGAAATGATGAGCAAGCAAATTTCAGAGAAACCTGGAAGGACTTGCATGAATTGATGATGAGTGAGATGAGCAGAACCAGGAGAACATTGTACACAGTATCAACAATGCTGTGTGTTGATCAACTGTGATAGACTTTCCATTATGAGTCCAGGATAGTTCCAAGGGACTCATAATGGAAAATACTCTCCAGATCCAGAAAAAAAAAAGAAAGAAAGAAATGTTGAATCTGTATGCAGATTGAAAAATACTTTTCCTATTGTTTTTGTTCATATTGTTGCTTTTTCTTTTTTGAGGATTTTCCTTTTTGCTCTGATTCTTCTCTCATAACATGACTAATGCAGAAATATGTTTAATGTGTTTGTACATATATAACCTATATGAGATTACTTGCTGTCATGGTGAGGAGGGAGGGAGGGAGGGAGAAAAATTTGAAACTATAAATCTTATGAAAAAATTGTTGAAAACTATCTCTAAATGCAACTGGAAAATAATAAAATATTTATATGGAGAAAATAAGGTTAAAAAATAAAAACAACCTTAGTAAACATATAGTCCAGTTTCATCATTTGAAAGAAAAAGAAAGTGATGCTGATTTAGGAAGTATTTAAACAGTTAAATAATTTGTCTACATAGGAGTTAGCAAAGGAGTTGTGTTCAAAAATCAAGATTCCCTGTGTCCTCATACCTTCTTTATCATGCTTATTTAATTGTTCTTTTTATATTGTTCTGATACTAAACCATGGTGTCTCAACTGAGTATGGTACATTCCAGCTGGGACATTCCAGCTTTTTTCAGAAACATCATTTCCCTTCAATATATACCATTGGTAGTCCTTGATTAATACCAAATACTGACTACAATCTAGAAGAACCCAGGGAACAAAAATTAAGTTCTTCCAAGAATACTAGGAGCACAGTGTTTTTTTGTCCTCAAATAATTCCCTCACTGATATACACCAGTACATTCATTTCTAAGGGTACAGAGTATTCAATTAAAAAAATCTGAAGATGTAACTAACACCTTAATCATATTTAGCCTATCATGGCTTAGATAAATTAAATGTAGGGGCTAGTTGGTTGGCTGGGGCATGTGATGGGTTGTGGGATATGAGATGGTGTGATGTCCACCAAAAATATATATAGGAGATGGGGAAATAAAATATTCCCATTTCATAATTTTACTGTGACTAGCTTTAGAAACTTTAAGAAGTATAAATTCACTCAGTTTAAGATTTAAGCAAAGGGATTTTTTTCTTGCTTGCTTTTTTCAGATATCAAAAAGTTAGACATTTTTTTAAAAAGCTTTTACAAGTACACTGATAGTACCTGTATATATAAAATACACACATTTTGAAGTAGTTTCTGGGGAGATCTTACTATAATGGACTCTGTAGAAACCTTATGCCCACCAGCCTCTATGCTAATTATTCTTTTTTCACCATTAATCTTCTTCTACAGGAATGGGAGCATTTCATTCCCTTTTCCTTAGAGACAGAGTAAGAAACCTAGGCTCCCTCTAGCAACCCCACAAGTTTCTTCATATTTATAGCATGAAAAGAAATAGGCATGAACTATGTTCATGACAAATGGTATCAATTACATCTACTATTTCCCATTGAGATTTACAAAATGTGTATAGATATGCTTCACCACATCTTTTGAATGCATCCAAAAGTACCTAATCTACATTTTACTGAAAGATGCTAGAACTCTTTATAAGCACGACTTTGGTCTTCCTCACCTTTATGTTAGTTTCTGGCTGTGCATTTACCTTATATCCGACATCCTTCTCTGCTTGCTATACTAGCTGGCAAGGTCACCTGAAGCATTTTTATAGGCAAGTTAAAGATTTTATCTTGGGGATCTTTATGGAGGATATTTCTAATTATTTGACTCTCTCTCTGTCTCTTGACCTTCATGAAAGGGAAAAAAATCTATTCATACCTTGAGTTATAGTACAATCAAATAGGAGAGACAGACAGAGTGATGCAGAGAGACAGAGAGAGAGACAGAAAGAGAGAGAGAGAGAGAGAGAGAGAGAGAGAGAGAGAGAGAGAGAGGACAGAGACAGAGACAGGGAGACAGAGACGGAGACAGAGACAGAGACAAAGACAGGGTGACAGAGAGAGATGGAGATACATACATACATACATACATACATATATATATATATATATATGGTAAAGTCAGGGGTAAGGGAGGGAAGGAGAGAAAGAGATACAGAAAAAATAATTTGTTTATTGAATTAATGTGTAAACCTTTTTTCAGAATTATATTTTAGGGTTTGGTTGTAATATACAATAATTTATTAAAGAAACATCTTAATCCTACTTATCAGGCAAGCTGGTCTAAGCAACACATAATATAATTTGCTACACATTTTTCAAAAATTATTATCCTCGGTCTTATTCAAGTATAGATATATTTTGTTTTCCCATTTAGATCCTAACCTTATAGAGAATGGAAGTCTCTCTTGTATACTTGATATTATCTAATACAGTGCTGGACACACAGTAGTACCTACTGATTAAATATTTTTCTCCTTAACTTCCCACACTCCCACCCAGTGCTCTTTAATAACTGCTGTCTTTGGAGAAGGCACAGCAAAGACGGCAGAAACAAGCCAGGAAGTTTCCTGAGCTCTCCCAAGTTTCCCTCAAAAACAACATTAAATCAAGCCTCTAAACAGCTTCTGAAACTACAGAACCTACAAAAAGACAGAGAGACATGATGTTACAACTTGAGATACTTTAGAAGACTTCAGGAAAGGTCGGTCTCACTTGGGCAAAAGGGGGAGTGCAGCACAGCTCACATTACCATGCAGCACAGAATGGGTCTGGGCAAGTCAGCAGGAAGCTCTTGGCCACAGCAGAGCAACTGAGGCGCCCTGATCATGGCTCAGCAAGTTGATTGTGCGGCAAGCAAACCAGCACCAATGAAGAGGGCAGGCTGACAGCCAGAAGGCTACCTATAGGACAGGCTTGACCAGACCTGGCCATCCCAGTACCTGGAGCAAGTGCAAGGAGCTAGTCCAGGGTGGTGAGAAATCCACAAGCCATAAAGGCCTCAGAGTAGAAAGCCAATGACACAGCACCTAGCACAAGAAGCTTGAAATTGTGACCCTTGTGCCCCAGGACGTTTCAACTTTAAAAAATAAGTTGTAATATGATTAAGAAACAGAAAAAGTTTCTAAACATTTAGAGCTTCTGTGTGCTCAGGGAAAAGAAAAACAGAAACTCAGATGAGGACAATTCTCTTAAATTGCTTACTTGTGAAGCCTCAAGAGGGAAAATGAAGTGGTTTCAAGACCAAAAAAAAACCTTCCTAGAACAGTTCAAAAAAGATTTTAAAAATCAATTGAGAGAAGTTGAAGAAAAATGGAGAGAGAAATGAAAGAAACACAAGAAAATTATGAAAAAAAGAATTGGCAGCTTGGAAAAGGAAGCACATTCCTTAAAAAATTCATTTGGCCAAATAGAAAAGGAGGTGCAAAAGGTTACTGAAGAAAAGAATGACTTAAAAATTCCAAATGGACAGATGGAAGTTAATGACACCATGAGACACCAGAAATCACTCAAACAGAATCAAAAGAATGAAAAAATAGAAGAAAAAGTGAAATACTTCATTAGAAAGACAACTGAGGGGCTGAGCCAAGATGGCGGAGAGGAAGCAGCAAGCTGCCTGAGCTCTCCTTCTGTTCCCTCAAAACGAACATTAAATCAAGCCTCTGGGATTCTGAAACTATAGAACCTGCAAAGAGACAGAGAGACACAGTCCTCCAACCAGAGATGATTTAGAAGACTTCAGGAAAAGGTTGGTCTGACTCGGGCAAAAGGGAGGCCCAGCGCAGGGCAGCAACCCAGTGCCTAGGGGGTCGGGGCAAGTCAGCAGGAACTGTAGGCCACAGCCGAACAACTGAGGCTCCTGGAACCTGGTTCAAAAATCTGGTGGCCAAGAAGGACAGTGGAAAAACCTACCTGCACCGGCCAGGAGGGAGACGAACGGGTCAGGCGGGATCAGACGCCGGGGTCTTGCGCCTGGCTGGCCGAGCGCAATCAGATAGGAAATGCAGGGTGGGGGATCTCCACACACCATAAAGGCCTCAGAGTAAAAGCCCGGTCACACAGCACCTATACACCTGCACAAGAAGCCCAAAACAGGGACCCTGGTGCCCCCAGAGCAGACCTCAACTTAAAGAATAAATAAATAAGCTGCAATAATGAGTAAGAAGCAAAAAAGAGCCCTCTCCATTGAGAGCTTCTGTATCAATAGGGAAGAAGCCAACACAAACTCAGATGAGGACAATAGCCTCAAATTGTCTACATCTGAAGCCTCACAAGGGAAGGTGAATTGGTCGCAAGAACAAAAAGCCTTCCTGGAAGAGCTCAAAAAGGATTTTAAAAATCAATTGCAAGAGGTAGAAGAAAAAATGGGGAGAGAAATGAAAGCAAAACAAGAAAACTATGAAAAAAGAATCAGCAGCTTGGAAAAGGAAGCTGAAGAAAACAAAGCCTTAAAAAATTCATTTGGCCAAATGGAAAAAAAGCTGCATAATCTCACTGAAGAAAACAATACCTTAAAAAATTCGAAAGAGAAATTCCATTTAAAGTAACGGTAGATAATATAATATATATATATATATATATAATATAATATAAAATACTTGGGAGTCTACTTGGCAAGACAAGCCCAGGAACTCTATGAACACAACTACCAAACACTCTTCACACAAATCAAATCAGATCTAAATAATTGGAAAGATATCAATTGCTCATGGATAGGCAGAGCTAATATAGTAAAAATGACAGTACTGCCTAAATTAATTTACTTATTCAGTGCCATACCAATCAGACTACCTAAAAATTATTTTATACAGCTAGAAAAAATAATAACAAAATTCATCTGGAAAAACAAAAAATCAAGAATATCCAGGGAAATAATGAAAAAAAATTCACAGGAAGGCGGGTTAGCAGTACCAAACCTGGAGCTGTACTATAAAGTGGCAGTCATCAAAACTATCTGGTACTGGCTAAAAAATAGAGTGGTAGATCAATGGAATAGGCTAGGCACAGGAAATGCAGTAGTAAATGACACTAGTAATGTAGTGTTTGATAAACCCAAAGACTCCAGCTTCTGGGAGAGGAACTCAGTATTTGACAAAAACTGCTGGGAAAACTGGAAGATAGTATGGCAGAAACTAGGCATGGACCAAGATGTTCCAGCTTACAGTAAAATAAGGTCAAAATGAGTACATGATTTAGATATGAAAGGTGATACCATAGGTGAATTAGGAGAGGAAGAAATAGTTTACCTTTCAGATCTTTGGAAAGGAGAACAGTTTATGACCACACAAGAGATAGAGAATATTATGAAATGCAAAATGGATGACTTTGATTACATTAAATTAAAATGTTTTTTGTATAAACAGTAGCAATGCATCCAAAATTAGAAGGGAGACAGAAAGCTGGGAAACAATTTTTATAGCCAGTACTTCTGACAAAGGCCTCATTTCTAAAACGTATCAGGAATTAAATCAAATTTATAAGAATCCAAGTCATTCCCTAATTGAAAAATGGTCCAAGGATATGAACATACAGTTTTCTGATGAAGAAATCAAAGCTATCTATTCCCGTATGAAAAAATGCTCTAAATCACTATTGATTATAGAAATTCAAATTAAAACAACTTTGAAGTACTACCTGACACCTATCAGATTGCCTAATATGACAAAAAAGGAAAATAATAAATGTTGGAGAAGCTGTGGAAAAATTGGAACACTAATGCATTGTTGGTGGGGCTATGACCTGATCCAACCTTTTTTGGAGAGCAATTTGGAAATATGCTCAAAGGGCTATAAACATGTGCATACCCTTTGACCCAGTAATACTACTATTAGGTCTTTTTCCCAAAGAGATCATAAAAAGGGAAAAGGACCCACATGTACAAAAATATTTATAGCTGCTTTTTTTGTGGTAGCGAGGAATTGGAAATTGAGTGGTTGCCCATCAATTGGGGAATGGCTAAACAAGTCGTGGCATATGAATGTAATGGAATACTATTGTGTTGTAAGAAATGATGTGTTGGCAGATTTCAGAGAAACCTGAAAGGACTTACATAAATTGATGCTGAGTGAGATGAGAAGAACCAGAAGAACATTGAACACAGTGTCAACAACATTATGTGCTGATCAACTGCAATAGACTTGATTCTTCTCAGCAATACAATGGTCCAAGATAGTTCCAAAGGACTCACAATGGAAAATGCTTTCCAAATCCAAATCCCCCCCCCAAAATAAAAGAAAAAAAGAAAAAAAAATAACTGTGGAATCTAGATGCAGATTGAACCATACTATTTCTATTGTTTTTGTTGTTGTTTTTCTTTTTTGAGGTTTTCCTTTTTGCTCTTATTCTTCTTTCACCGCATGAATAATGCAGAAATATGCTTAATGTGATTGTACATATATAACCAAAAAATAATAACGATTGCTGTCTTTGGATATGTGGGCCTAAAAACAATCTAATACATCTTAATCAGTGAATCTATACTCTTTGAGGATAACAATTGGATGAGAAAATATTAGATGATCCTGAAGGGGAAGGGCATTCCGGGGAAATGCTCTTAATTTTTTTGAGTTTGATGCAATCATTACAATATCATTGAGATGTCAGACTAGAGGCTACCAAAGGAATTAGATTAAAATGTATTTTATTCAAATAAATAAATATACAATACAACATGGACAATTAATTTGTGGTTTTCTTAATCAATATTCAGTAGACAGGGATTAATTTCTATTTTAGTTTAACACCACTGATCTGGAGGATCTCTCAAGCCAGAGAAGATCAATCTTCTTCTTGGATATTTTTCATAGATCTACTCAATCATTGTGATAAATATCTATGGTGAGCCCAAATCTTGTTTTAAGCATTCACAAATTTCTAAAATCAAGGAGATAATCAAGCAAGACTTTAAAAAAAAATGAAATTGTACTAATTTTGTTCTTACTTCACATATTTATTAACAAATCCAACAAACACATCCCCAAATTCTGCTATCTATTGTATTCTCCTCCAACAGTCCTTTATCTCTGGAAAAGAAACAAAGAGGGGTGCCATTTCATATCTCATATTTAAGATAAAACTTAAATAATATTGCATAATTAGTTACTATTTCAAAAGCATCTTCATTTCAGGATATGCCACTTGACAAGAAATACAGTTTGTGTGGTACTAATTGAAGATGGAACCAAGAAAATATGATAGAAAAGTTAGAAAAGAAAAAAAACTATGGTCACCACAATGTAATAACATTAATTAGGATAGCCGTTATATACTCTGAGGTTCCTTCTCTAAAGGACTCGGATTTCATTATCCAATTCTACTTATATCAACAAAGGTCCTATAACAATAATAATTTAGGATATTGAAAGCTATAGCCTTTGAAAGGGGAAGAAGATAGCAGATAAACAAATAGGAAACTTTTATGTAGTTCTGAATGTCCAAGTTTTTGGAAATAAACACTTTTCATTTCTACTTTAATGTAAAGGGAACATTTTTCTAAGGGCTCTGTTCACATGCTGAAAACCTCAGAGCTGAAGCTGCATCATACAGATAACTAGTTGTGTAAAAGAAATGCCCACCTAGGGAGCACTGAACTGTCTCCTTGTCTGAGACTAGTCTAGTTTATGAAAGATTTCAGAAACATGGCTCTGTTATTTACCTTACAATTGGGAAATATTAAAGAGCAGCTATAGTTCTAGTTATCTTTTTAAAACAAAATGCTCAAGCACAAAACTAACAAAACAAAAATAACAACAAAAACACTCCAGATATTTTATGTCTAAATTATAAAATATTTCAGTACAATTCTCTCCTTTTGACTTGGACATCACAATTTTCTCATCCTAATTGTGGATGAGAAATGCCACTAAAGCTATAAAAATACACCTCCCCCCAAATATTTTCTGCAGTAATACATGATTTATGATTGCTTCTCATTGTTAGGATTCATACAAGAATTCTGATGAAAATATAAAGAGAAAACTGTCTTCCTGTTTTCTCTAATAGTGGTGAACAACTCCAATCTAAATTTTACTTCTTGAGATCTCTGTTTCTAAGGGGAAAAGATATTCTCATTTGAGGGACTTTAAAAGGAAAATCAATATCACACTAGTCCCTTTAAAATAAATATAGAAGTCTTTAAGAATGTTTTAAAAAATCTTAAGACTGGTCATGAAAAGTCATAAACAAATTGTGGAGTTAAGACAAAAGCGGTAAAGTAAGGCATATAGTTTGATGACAACATTTTTTTTTTTTTTGGTGAGGCAATTGGGGTTAAGTGACTTGCCCAGGGTCACACAGCTGGTGTCAATCATCTGAGGCTGGATTTGAACTCAGGTACTCCTGACTCCAGGGCCGGTGCTCTATCCACTGTGCCACCTAGCTGCCCCTGATGACAACATTTTGAGTTACAAAATTTCAGAAAAAAATAATATGGCAATATTACAAGATAAGTCTTTATAATATTTGCAATTATTACAATAATATTACAAGATAAGTCTTTCTTTGTGTGATACATATACTCTTCCAAAGTTTCTAAGTAATATTTCTATAATTAAAATAATTTTCTCAGGGATATAAACATTTTATATGATAGGGAGGAAACATGCTGTAGGAGAAAAAATATCATCTGGAAATCTAATGGTATAGGTTCAAATCTCTACTCTGACAATTGTAAGCAGTATTACCCTGAGTTAGTCACTTTATCTCTTCATATCTAAGTTATAATTTCTGTAAAATAGTGATAATAATACTGTTTCAAGATAAAAGAGTAGTAGTCTTGGTTTAAATAATATCTCTGATACATATTAGCTGAGTGACTGTGAACAACTCACTGAACCAATCAGAGCTCTAGGCAACTCTTTAAGACTACAAGTTACAGATGAATGACCAATTGGCACAGGTGAAGGTGCCCCATACACCAATAAAGTTATAGGTCCCAGATCTTTTACTCTCTGTCTGTCTCTGTCTCTTTTTCTCTCAGTCTCTGCCTCTCTGTCTCTCTCTTTTTCTCTTTCTGTCTCTCTCTCTGTCTGTCTTTCCCTCTTTCTTTTCCCTCTCTGCTTCTCTCTCATCAGTCCTATAAATTTCAATATCCAGCCCAGAAGTTTGTTGTGAGAGAAATATTAACAAAACTTGAAGCATTAGACAAATGTGAGTTACTATAATAATTTAGAAGCAACTTTATTTTCATGTACAATTGGTTTTTACTTGGCAGAGAATGCTACCAAGTTACTTTAACTTCTACCAAATAGATTATGATGTATAAACAAAAAAAAAATCACATATTTCAAGGGAACTTCTTGTTGTCTAAAAACATGTCTTTGTACACTTAAAAAAGAAAACCATACACTAGTGGGGATAATCACACATTAATATATTTATTGTCAATTTAAATTTTTGATGTATCAGGTCTTTTATGAAGCAATGCATCTCTCTATTGAAAAGAAGAAGAAAAAAAGAAGAGTTTCCTAAGGAATTAAGATTAGCATTACAGTTTAATATTAATATTCAGGTTTCATAATAACAAATAACATAAGACCCCCAAAAATAGACATTTAAATTACGGAGTGAATATGTTTATAACCTCCTACTTCTGATGTAGGAAATATGGGGTGTTAAGGGAGGACCAATACCTATCATATGAGTGCTTACCAAGCCCTTTTATTTATTTGTTTGTTTGTTTGATTGTTTATTAGTGAGGCAATTGGGGTTAAGTGACTTGCCCAGGGTCACACAGCTAGTAAGTGTTAAGCGTCTGAGGCCGGATTTGAACTCAGGTACTCCTGACTCCAGGGCAGGTGCTCTATCCACTGTACCATCTAGCTGCCCCATTACCAAGCCCTTTTAAGGGTTACTTTTCCAACTTTGGTGTTCAACCAGTCACCCAAGTTTCATTTGTAGCTCAAAGAAGCCATTGTATGCACAGTGCTTACCACCTCGTAAAATCATCACAGAAGATGGGCTAAACCAGGTTAAGTGTAACCAACAGGTGTATCACTATATTAGGGAGCTATCTACAACAAACATGTAAACACATCCCCCAGTGGAATAGGTAGATGAAAACAATTTCTTCCAACAGCCATAAACACGGCTGAAGTAGGCACTGTTGGAACTCTTTAAAGCTTGTTCAGTCACTGATTCCAAGATTATCCACTGCATCCCAGGCCATCACCAGTCATTTTGACAATGATCCTGCCACTGGATTTTGATAACTTTAAAGAGAAAGTATTAGATTAAATGGAATTGTACTTTTTAAAAGGCATTATTTTGAGAAGTCAGGCTAGATTAATCTATGTATAGACTGCTTGAAAAAAATATAATAATAGTAATTTGACTGGTTAATGTACTCCCAGGTATTTACCATATGAGATAATTAAGCAATAGGATATGAAGACGGGGCGGCTAGGTGGTGCAGTGGATAAAACACCGGCCCTGAATTCAGGAGTTCCTGAGTTCAAATCTGGCCTCAGACACTTGACACTTACTAGCTGTGTGACCCTGGGCAAGTCACTTAACCCCATTGCCCCGTAAAAAAAAAAAATAGGATATGAAGACAATATGGTAGAGTTGCCTAGTAGTCAAATTATGTATATGGAGGTATTGAAGGCAAAGAACCAATACTACTGTGCAGTCCCATATATTACAGGGCAAAATTAGCAAGTTCATTTGCAACAGACTTTCAAAGGAATATCAGTATGTTTTAATAATGTAATAAAAGTATATTATTTTTTACAAATGGACTTGACTGAATATTATACCAATATTAAGGCATTTTAACTAGAAAATATCAGATATGAGACCAATAGTTTCAATCTTTCAAAGTCTAGTCTTATAGAGGAGTTATTTAAAATAAGTCAGTTATAATGGAATGATGAAGAACCTTAGCAAAACATCTACAAATAAGGGTTGCTAGTCTTTGGTCCATGAAATTCCAAAGACTCTGAAGATTTTTCTTTTTTGAGCAATCTTTTTATTTGTTTGAGAAATCCTTCCCTTACTTTGCATACTTTCATCAAAATTTTCTTCAATAAGAAAAAAGAGTGCTATCCTAAAGATTTCATAAAAATAAGGCAGGCAAAAGATTATATAACCACTAATGTTTTATTGATGGGTCCTTTATTAATATGATGAATTAAGTTTGAAAGACTCATTTCTATTTACTCATCTGGTACAAAGGTGACAGAGCATAAATATGAGGGTTCCATCTTCATATGATGAAAATGGATAACTAAAGAGAAACAATCAAGTTTATTCTACCTTTTTCCTGTTATTATTGTTTATATTAATTGTAATTTTATGTATAAATGTTCTTCCAGAATATTTCTCAGTTGGGTCTCATGCCAATATCCCTGAAGTCTTTTGTTGTCCTTCACACATATTTGTGGTTTTTGCTTACAGTCTTCTGACATCTACTTCCACAATTTTTAAAAATGATTTTACACTTTCAATTTATGTTGTATTTGTTTTCTATCTATATTTATTCATCAAGGAGAAAATAAATGTTTGCTGGCTGAGTTTCTTTTGGGATTTTTGAACCCCCAAACAATGTGTCAATTACTTAACTTTGGTTAAAGTTATTTAAGAAAAAGCTGATATTAAATGCCATTTTTCTTTCAATATTTCAGATCCTGTCAGAATGGACCACATTAGACCTCTTCTATTTGTCTGTACTATCTTCTCATCTTTGTCCTTTCTTGTTTTTATCACATTCAAACTACTTAATAGTCAGACAACATAGACAATTAATCTAAGATCAATAAGCTTTCGTCATGTTTAGATACAGAATCATTTTTTATTCATTCATCTATTCATGTATTTGTTTTATTGCATGTTATTAAGAAATTATTATGTAAATCATCTTTTGTACCCTATTCAAAGACTGATGAGTTAAGTTTTATGTATTAAACAAGGTTTTTTTTATTTTATTTCATAATCCTTAACCATATTTTCCTCCTTTTTTTTAAAATACCCTCACTTCATTCAAACTTGAAATTGAAATCACGAATTACTAATATATGTATACATTTGGTTTTCAGGGCTATGTAAAGCTTTTTAAAACAATATTTCCATTCATCTTCTACAGACATTGACTAAAGTATATGGACATATTGCTACTCTTTTTAACTTTTGGTCATATTGAAGTTCGCAATTTCAGATGATCAAGTGTCATATGAATGCAATCTAAGTGATTTAAAGCTAAATAATTCTTTCATGGAGAGTGTAAATATGTATAATCTTTTTCTTCTTTTCAGAATGAAGAGAATCAGAGTTAGCCATATCCACCAAAGGAATCGCAGATATAAAGAGAACATATGCACCAAGATGAACAACTTCAATGTTAGTGAATAGAGTAAAAAAAAAAAAAAACTAATGCAAGTAAAGATTTTATGAATTCATGAAAAGTAAAATAAGTATAACCAAGAAAATAATAAACATAAAGCCTACAAAAATACAAATAACAAAATTAGAGACTATGGGATATATTGTTGATATTTTCATCAAGAAAAATACAGAACAGTAGGGAAAAAAATTCTGTCGTTTGTTTCTGTTTTAAACCCTTCCAAGATATGTATCTCTCTATGATCTTGGTTGGAGTAAAACCAAATAAAAAAATTGCACATACACACAAATATGTATGCATATTTTTATCCCCAACTAAGATTATTTTCATATTTTTGAATATGAATTTGAATATGATTTTTAAAAATACACATAAATAAAAGTAGAGCATTAAGGTGATTATTCAGATAATTACCTATATATACTATATTACTTTATGTAGACACAGATTTATACCTTCAAATTTATTTAATTTCTACAACTTTCTGTGGAAACTGATGTCAATATCGGCTATTCTTCTTAATAAATTATTCTTCCCATTTTTAATATACAGGGCTTAAAGTCTACTTCTCTAGAATCAGTCCCCTAATCTCTAAAGCAGCTGCTTGCTTTTGCCTTGATGCTTCTGGGCCAGTAGCAACTTCCTCTGATCTACACTGGTGGTCCCAGGCTTTCATCTCATTCCTGGCCAGCAGGAGAGCAGGGAATGGAAGGTGACCAAAACACAAACGTGTTGCCCTGAAATAATTTTTTTTTTGAAGCCTTGTATGATGTTATTCAGATAGTAAGTTCTCAATAAATGCTCCTTGGCCATCTTCAGTTCAGCAATGTCTATTCTAAACTGAATAAAATATTTCCAAAGTTTCAAAAAAAAAGCAAAGAAACAACATTTCTGTCCAAAGTAATTCACTCTTATTTGAATATTGCATAATTCCTTGTGATTTTATCCCACTGCTTTTTGCCATAATTTATTTTCTACCTCCCATCACAATTAAATTTTAGTGTTTGTTCTTAGTCCATTTTCCCCCTTATGTTGTTATTCTTTAGTCCTCATTTCTTTTAAGTTGATCTCTATGTACATGCCAGATAGAAGGCAACAGATTCAATGTCATGCATGGAAGCCATTAACTAATGAGGGGAAATAGACCTTTATGCATTGTGGGATAGCATTCTCTTTGTCATATGCTTCAGTTTAGCCTTTATTTTCAAAAGGATGAAAAGAAAAAAAAAATTCAAAGTTTACCCAAAACACTCTTTAGCAAAACTCTTTTCCCCTTGCAAAACTGTGTTCCTACATAACAATTTCTTACATTATTGAAACCATTATTCAAATGTTTTAAAGCTTAGGGTTTGTGGAAGTGAAGCGATTCCCCTCCTCCCATCCGTATTGTTTTCATTATGAATCAATCTTTTTGCTTGATGCCAACTCTCTTTCTCTTACCAGATACATGTGCTGCACTGACCCTGTTATTAAGAAATCTAACCCCCTTCCCACATAGCAGATGTAGTCACTCTTTAGCAAGGCCGTATTTATTCTGCGTTGGGGCAATCTCCTCCTAAGCCATACTGTTCTCTGTGACTCACTGTTGGGCATTCAAAACTGCAACTTCCTCCCTCAATACTGTGAATATCATTTTGTGGGCTCAAGTCCAGGATTCTTGCTGGGTGTGTAGGAGTTGTGAAGCCATCTGCAAATGAAGGTCCTCAGGAATACATCTCTAGCATTAGAAGAACAGCCGTCAAGATGACCTAAACCACCCGCTTAACTTTCTAGCTGTCATTTCAGGGGTCTCAAAGGGATCCACAAGCAAACAGTAAGGCAAGTAGTTCTGCCTGTCAGCCTGCTACACTGTGCTGGAGAAAAAGAACTCCTCAGAAATTGAAGTCAAGCAGTGATCATTTCTGATTTATTCTTTTCCATGGCTGGCTCTGGCTACCCACTATTACTCTGTTCTTCTGCACTATTTTTTCAAGAGGCATAGTCAAAGGGGTAAAAAAGTAGGAGTTGTGGGGTCATGCTCAAGTGTCACTTTCCATCCTGATAAAGTACTATCAAGATTATGTTTGGAAAACAACAATGGAAAAACATGTAGTTAAGGTGGTGAGACAGGAAGCTACAGAGTTTTGATCATTTTAAGCAGTCAATGGTATTTTGCTCCAGTAGAAAAGCTCAAAACCCACCTACCCCTTCTCCTTCTGTCTGAGAAATTCTTTTCTATAATTCCCTATAAACTATAGCGTATTCTATTTCATATATTGGGGTCCTTTGTCTAGATCTCTTGACACAAATAGATAAATATCAACACAAGTCTTGTCCATTGGTTATCACTTTGTCATCTTACATAACAAGCCCACCTATATTTCTTTCTTTCTTTTTTTTTTTTTTAGTGAGGCAATTGGGGTTAAGTGACTTGCACAAGGTCACACAGCTAGTAAGTGTTAAGTGTCTGAAGCCAGATTTGATCTCAGGTACTCCTGATTCCAGGACCAGTGCTCGATCCACTGTGCCACCTAGCTGCCCCCCACCTATATTTTTGTTGTTATACTTGTCAATTAATATCCTTAATGCCCCTTTTCCTGTGTAAGTTTTCATTGTTAATATCCTACATCTATTGTCATTAGCCACTTTGCTATTACTTGCACAAGACACTACATCTCCTGAGTCAAGACACTTTTATTGGCTTTCTTCCTGGCCTGCAATTTTCTCCATCCTCTTTGCTACCCCTTTGTTTCACTGGCTGCCTTCAAATTCTAGCTAAAATCTCACCTTCCAAAGGAAGTATTACCTACCTCCAAATTCTAGTGCCTGGAATGAGTAGAAACTTGTAGGCATTAGACCAGGCAGCAGTCTGAGAATCAGCAGCAGAGAGAATATATTTGAATCAATGGAAACTGATTTAATTCAATTCAATAAAAATGTTAAGCTAGGAACTCCTATGTGATAGGCACTATTCTAAGTACTGAAGTTACACATAGGAAAAAGAGACAGACCTTGCTGTATAATAGCTTACAATTTAATTGTGGGAAAGAGCCCATAAAATGAAGCTAAAAAAAAAAAAAAAAAGGTGGTATGGGTACCGCCCGGGAGAAAATGTGTTCCATGGGGTTGAAAAGTTGTGAGCCTTCCAAAAAAGGAAGATTTTGGGAAGAGTTTAATGTGTCACCCTCCAGATCCTCAGTCAGAGGGGAGAGGCAAATGATGGTGAGTTGAAAAGATGTTGAGTTTTGATAAAGCCTGAGTATTGATTAAAAAAAAACAAAAACCTGGTGAAATCACTAAATTAAAGAGTATAGATGGAGAAGAGGACTTAAGGCAGAAAACTTCAGAATGTATAACAAAAGCATGTTCCATTTGAACATTCTCCATGACTATGAGGAATTAATTAGGTTATCATGTTTTTTACTTTCATCTCTTTCTTTTATAGTCATAATAATAAGGCAATTGAATAAGGTTGTCACTATTGGCTTACCTTTCAAGAATATTTTATAATTAGGCAGCTAGGTGGCCCTGGATTCAGGAGAACCCGAGTTTAAATCTGGCCTCAGACACTTGACACTTACTTGCTGTGTGACCTGAGCAAGTCACTTAACCCTCATTGCCCTAAATATACATATATATATATATGTGTGTGTGTGTGTGTGTGTGTGTGTATAATTGTATGCTTGCATGCTTGAAGTAATTCTAGAGCAGAATGATTCTATTTCTTATAAATTTGATTCACATACTCATCTATGTTGTAAATAAAACTTTATTAGAGAAATGTGCTACAATTATTTTTCAAATTATCCTATGTTAAAATTATCTTCCTTGAATTTGTGACACAACTATTTAATCAACATTATTATTTTCTTATTATTTTAAATATTTTTTCCAAATTACATGAATCATTTTTAACATTAATTTTTTATAACTTTGATTTCCAAATTCTCATTCTTCTTACTTCCTTACCTCCCTCATTGAGAAAGCAAGAAAATCAATATAGGTTAAATATGTTGTAAGGGGCTAAAATTCTAGCTATTATGTCTAAAAGGTTGCCCCAAATTAGAAGCTTTAGCAAGAGTTTAGAATTTTAAGTATTTATTAAAGAGCATAAGAGGTTGGTCAGGTGAGAGAGAGGTAAAAATATAAGTATCTAAATAGGCCCCAGCATCTGACCCCCCCAAGCTGAGGTCAGGAACCCAAGAGACCAACACTTCAGCAGCTACTTCCAGAACCCGCTGTGAAACAGGAAAAGGGGTCATCCACACACATGCAACTCCATGCTAATTGGGTGGTAACTTTCCCATGATCAAACATCACTTCCTGACACCAAACTGACCTTCGAACACCAGAAAAGGTCACTTCCAGATGCTAATATCACATGGTTTCTAAATCACATGCTTTCTCCTCATGGTGGTGCTTCCCTGCAATATCCCTCCAGCAGGGGGTGTCATTCCAATTCTCACAGTGTGTAGTCATACAAAACACATTTCCATAGTAGACTTGTTGTGAAAAAAAAAGACAAAAGAACCTCAAGAAAAATAAAATAAAAACATGTATTCTGTATTCAGACACCATCAATTCTTTGTCAGGGGAGATAGGATTTTTTCATCAGTTAGTCCTTTAGAGTTGTCCTGCATCATTGTATTGCTGAAAATAGCTGTCAATCATGGCTGATCATTTTACAGTATTGCTGTTATTTTACACATAGTACACATCACCTTGCATCAATTTATGTAAGTCTTTCCTGTTTTTTTCCAAGAGCATCCTGCTCCTCATTTCTTATAGCACAATGGTATTTCATAACAATCATATGCCATGATTTGTTCAACCATTTCACAATTGAGGGGCATCCCTTCCATATCTAATTCTTAGCCACCTGAAAAGAGATGCTACAAATAATTTCGTACATATAACTCCTTTTCCCTTTTGTAAAATCTCTTTTTGGATACAAAACCAGTATTTATAGTAGTGCTAGGTCAAAGACTGTGCATGGTGTTTTGGCCCTTTGGGAATAGTTCCAAATTGCTCTATAGAATGGTTGAAATAGTTCACAACCCCATTGACAGTGTATTAATGTCTCATTTCCCTCATATTCCCTCCAATATTTGTCATTTTCCTCTTCAGTTCTATTAGTAAATCTAATAAGTATAAGGTACGATCTAAGAAATATTTTAGTTTGCATTTCTCCAATCAATAGTGATTTAGAACATTTTTTTCATATGGTTTTAGAGAGCTCTGATTACTTCATTTGAACCCTGTTCATATCTCCAGATCATTTATCAATTGAGGAATGGCTCATTTCTATAAATTTGACTCAGTTCTATACATATTTGAAAAATAAGGCTTTTATAAGAGACTCTTAAAGATTTTCCCCCAGCTTTTTGTTTTCCTTCTAATATTGGTTGCATTGCTTTGTGAGTGTGTGCAAATTTTTTTCAAATTTAATATAATCAAAGGTATCCATTTTACATTTTTGAATGCTCTCTCTCTTATTATGTGAAAAATTCTTCCCTTCTCCATAAATCTGACAGGTAAATTATTCCAAGCTTTTCTAATTTGTTCATGGTAATATCCATTATGTCAAAATCATGTAACCATTTTGACCTTATCTTGGGATATAGCATAAGATGTTGGTCTAGACCTAGTTTCTCCCATACTCTTTTCTAGTTTTCCCAGTAGCTTTTTGTCCTATAGTGACATTTTTTGTTTTTGTTTTTGTTCCCAGAACCTCGATTCTTTGGGTTTACCACACATTAGGTTAATGTAGTCATTTAATACTGTGTCTTCCATACCTAATCTATTCCACTGATCCATCACTCTGTTTATTTGTCAGTACTATGTAAGTTTTTTTTTTTTTTTTTAGTGAGACAATTGGGGTTAAGTGACTTGCCCAGGGTCACACAGCCAGTACATGTTAAGTGTCTGAGGCCGGATTTGAACTCAGGTACTCCTGACTCCAGTGCGGGTGCTCTATCCATTGTGCCACCTAGCTGCCCCTGTACTATATAATTTTGATGATTGATGCTTTATAATATTTATTTGATTAATTTGATTTATTTGATTAATCCCTTGATACTCTTGGCTTTTTCTTTTTCCAGGTGAATTCTGTAAGCATTTTTTCTAACTTTGTAAAAATTTTTGTATGTTTTATCGGTATGGCACTGAATAAGTAAATTAATTTAGGTTGAATTGTTATTTTTATTATACTGGATTGGCCTACCCATAAGCAACTGTTGTTTTGTTTTGATTTTTTCCAATTTCTTAGGTGTGTCATTATTTGCATGAAAAGTGTATTGTAATTTTGTTCATATACTTCCTGGGTTTGCCTTGGCAGGTGGACTCTCAAGTATTTTATCCTGCTTACAGTTATATTAAATAGAATTTCTTTATTCCTTGCTTCTGAGATTTGTTGTAAATTTATAGAAATTCTGATGATTTATTTGAGTTTATTTCATATCCTGCAACTTTGCTAAAATGATTAGTTGTTTAAACTACTTTAGTAGATTCTTTAAGATTTTCTAAGTAGAACATAACATCTAAAAGGCATGATAATGTCATTTCTTTGTTACATATTCTAATTTCATTGCTTTATTTTCTTCTCTTGTTAAAGCTAACATATCTAGTATGATTTTTCTTACTTTCAGTTTTATTAATCTATCCTTTAATTCTCAGAATTTCCAGTCTGGTATTTAATTGGAGATTTTTAATTTGTTGTTTTTATAGATTTTTTAGTTGCATGCTCAATTCACTGATCTCCTTTTCTATTTTATTCATGTAGATATTTAGGGATATAAAATTTGCCCTAAGAACTACTTTGGCTGCATCCCATAATTTTTGGTATGTTGTCTCATTATTGTCATTCTCTTGGATGAAGTAATTAATAGTTGCAATGATTTGTTGTTTGACCCACTCATTCTTTAGCATCAGATTATTTAATTTCCATTTCATTTTTGTCTATCTTTCCATGGCCCTTTATTACATAAAAGGTTTGTTGCATCATTATCTGAAAAGTATGTATTAACTATTTCTGCCTTTCTGCATTTGACTGTGAGGTGTTTATCCCCTAATTCATGGTCAATTTGTGTGCATGTGCCATGTACTGCTGAGAAAAAGGTGTATACTTTTCTATCTCCATTCAGTTTTTTCTAGATGTCTGTCATATACAATTTTTCTAATATTCTATTCATGCTTTTGGTTCTGTTGGACTTATTCCTGGTGTCTCATAGAGTCATTAGCTTCCATCTGTCCAATTCTAATTTTTAAGGCACTATTTTCTTCAGTAAGATTTTGTACTTCCTTTTCCATTTTTCCAATTTCCCCCCCATCTGATTGATTGTATTTTTAAGGAATTGTTTTCTTCAGTCAATTTTTCCTTCCTTTTCCAAGCTGTTGACTCTTTTTTCATAATTTTCTTGTGTAACTCTCAATTCTCTCATTTCATTTCCCATATTTTCTTCTACCTCTCTCATTTGATTTTTAAAAATCTTTTTTGAGCTCTTCCAAGAAGGCTTCTTGATCTTGAGACAAGATAATCATCACACTTGAGACTTCACATGTAATCATTTTGACAGTACTGTCCTCATCTGGGTTTGTGATTTTGTCTTCCCTGTCACCATAGATGCTGTTAATGGTAAGGGTCCTTTTCTGTTTTTTACTCATGTTGTAGCCTATTTTTAAATTTATAAAGTTGAAATCTGCTCCTAGGGCACAGGGGCTACTGTTGCAAGTTTCTTTTGTTCAAGGATAGGAGCCTGGTCACTGGCTTTCTGCTATTTGGCCTCTGTTGGCTTTTGGATTCCTCACCACCCTGGGCTTGCTCCCTGTGCTGAGATAGCTTGGCCTGGTCATGCCTAACCTATGAGAGGTTCTTTAGCTGGCAGTTTGCCCTCTCAGCCAGGGCTGGCAGGTGTCACAAATGGACCACCAGCCTTCTGAGCCAGCACCAAGGGGCCCCAACTACTGATTTATGCTGTTCCCAGGAGTTTCCTGCTGACTTGCCCACACCCATTCAGTGGTGTGCTGCATTGAGCTGTGTTGCACTGTCCTCCCCTTTCACACAAATGAGACAGACCTTTCCTGAAGTCTTCTAAATTATCCCAAGTTGGAAGATTGTGTCTTTCTGTCTTTTTGTATGTTATGTAGTTCAAGAATCCATTTAGAGGTTTGATTTAATGTTGTTTTTGAGGGAAACCCAGGAAAGCTCAGGTGAATTCCTGGCTTCTCTCTGGCATCTAGTGTCTGCCTCTCAGCTCCATTATATTCTTTTTGATTCTGCTTTACTTATTCCTGTTGTTTCATTGTCTGCTCAATTTTGATTCTTTGGGAATTAGTCTCCTTTTCTAATTATCAGTATGTATTTTAAGGCATTATTTTCTTTTTCAAAGCTACTGACTTTCCCTTGCATAACTCATTTCTTCTCTGAATTTTTCTTCTACATCTCATAATTGGTTTATAAAATCCTTTATGAGCTCTTCCAGGAGAGCTTTTTAGTATCCAGACCAATTCTTCTTCTCTTTTAAGGCTTCATATGTAGGAGTTTTATCATTGTTGGCTTCTTCTGGGTTTATGTTTTGATTCTCCCTGTCACCATAGTAACTGTCAATGGAGAGGTTTATTTTTGTTTCTTATTCATATTTTTGTTTTTATTTTAGCCTCTTTTGTGCCTTTTAAGGTTTAGTTATGCTCCTGGGGTACAGTTTACACTGTCCAGAGCTTCTTTTGCTGGGTGCCAGGGGCCAAGTCACCTGCTTTCTGCTCTGAGGCACCAGAAGCTTATAGCTATCTCACAGCATTGGAGTGGCTCTGCTTAGTTGGGCCTTTGGGGGAGCTGGTATCTAGCTTGCATATTGCCTTCTGCATTGGATTTGAAGGCCTAACAACTGTCCTGCTGTGCCACTACTGTTCTGTGCTAGGACCGTGGATTGTCAGCTGTTGATCTGTGTTGTGATTAAGATTCTTTTGCTACTTTTCCCAGCTACCCTCTGCACTGAGCACTCCGCATTCCCCTTTTACCCAGATGAAACAGACATTTTCTGAAAATCTTCTAGGTTATCTTGAATCAAAATATTGTTCCACTCTGTTTTTTTTTTTCACGTTTTACAGCTCCAGAATCTGTTGGGAGGCTTAATATACATTGTTTCTAAGGGAAATTTAGGTCAGTTCAATCAGCTTCCTGGTTTCACTCTGCCATCTTAAATTGGCCTCCTAAAAATTAAATTAGTCTTAATGGAAAAAAAAAAGTTTGTAACTACCTTCCTTTAATGTTACATTTAATAGAAGCTTTCCCCTTTTCAATTTTCTAACAATATAAGTTTAAAACTATCTGCTATTCTGTACTAATAGAGTTAGTATCCTCACCTGAGAGATCTCTATAATAATAAAAAAGATGTAGTCTCTGTTTTTATGTTTTCAATAAATTCATAAACAGATATTTATGAAATACAGATAATGATCCAGGCATCATCCAAATTATGAGAGATACAAAGAATGGAAAAGAAAGAATGAAAGAAAGAAAGATAGAAAGAAAGGAAGGAAGGAAGGAAGGAAGGAAGGAAGGAAGGAAGGAAGGAAGGAAGGAAGGAAGGAAGGAAGGAAGGAAGGAAGGAAGGAAGGGGAAGTGAAGAATAAGAAAGGAGGTGAGGAGAGGAAAGAAATGAAAGGAAATAAAAAAGGAAAGAAGGAAAGAAATAAGAATGGAAGGAAGAAAAGAAAGAATGAAGAAAGAAAGCAAGAAGGAAAAAAGAAAGAAAGCTCAATCCTCTCAAGGAATTCTCAGTCTAATGGGGGGGGGTGGCAGGGTTGCAACATAAAACAATTGTGATGGATTATGAACACACATACAATCAATCACAACTGTTATATACCTATATCTCTCTATTTTATATAGATATCTCAGATCCCAGAGGCAGAAGATCTAGGATCATAACCAAGAATAACTGACCCAGGAAAACTTAATATAATCCTTCAAGAAAAAAAAATGTTTATTTAATGAAATAGAGAACTTTCAAGTATCCATGATTAAAAAAAAAGAGTTGAATTGTAAATTTGACTTTCAAATAAAAGACGCAGGAGAAACATCAGTATATTAGATTAGATATACAATACATTATGGTAAATGACCATAATAATCTAGTATATCCTAAACCCAAAGATGCAAGATTTTGGGACAAAAATTATTTATCTGAAGAAAAAACTGCTGGGAAAACTGAAAAAAACAAAACCATACAGTATGGCAGAATACACACACACACACACACACACACACACATATATATACCATCTCATATCATATAGCAAGGCAAGGTAAAAATGGGAACATTATATAAGCAAACTAAGAGAGTATAGAAAGGTTTAACTGTTAGATCTATGCTTAAGGGAAGAACTTAGAACCAAACAAGAAATATAGAGCATTTTAGAATGTAAAATAGATAATTTTGATTATATAAAATTAAAAAGATTTCACACAACTAAATACATTACTAAAAACATTAAACAAACAAAAAGCAATGCAAAAAAAATTTGAAGAAAAAAAGAAAACTGGGGGAAAATTTGCACCAAATATTTCTCTTAAATGACACATTTCTCAAATGTATAGAGAACAGAGTCAAATTTATGAGAATACAATCATTCCCAAATTGATATATGGTCAAATAATATTAATAGGCTGTTTTATGCTAAAGAAATAAAAGCTATTTATATTCATATAAAAATGCTTTAAATTACTATTTATTAGAGAAATTCAAATAAACATGACTCCTTGATCCCTCAACACCACTACTAGGTCTACAACCTAAAGTGATGGTTAAAAAGGGAAAATAACCTATTTTTGAAAACAAGTTTATAGCAGCTCTTTCTTGGGCGGTTAAAAATTGTAAATCAAGGGGTTGCCCATCAATTGGGAAATGATTGAAAAGTTGTTGCCTATGATTTTGATGAAATATTATTGTGCCATGAGAAATGACAAGCAGGATGACTTCAGAAAAACCTGGAAAGACTTACATGAACTGACAGAGAGTGAAGTGAACACAACCACAACAACATTCTACTCAGAAATAGCAATATTGTACCACGAACAATTGTAAATTACTTATATTATACCTTTTTATCAACTGTAATTCATACCTTCACAAAAATTGACCATATATTAAGATATAAAAAAACCTCAGAACCAAATGAAGAAAGACAAAAACATTAAATATACCTTTTTCAGACCATAATGCAATAAACATAGATTAAAAAGTATTGTGGAAGTAGATATTAGAGATTAATTGGAAACTAAATAATCTGATCATAAGAATGAGTGGGTCCAAAATAAATCATATAAATAATCAATAATTTAACTAAAATGGAAATGAGACATCATTCAAAGCTGTAGGATGCAGTCAAAACAGTACTTAGTTGAAAATTATTTTCTCTAAGTGGTTACATCAACAAACAAGAGAAAAAGCAAATGAATTAATTGGGCATGTAACAGAAAAGAAAAAAAGGGAAAAAAATAATTTCCAGTTGAGCACCAAAAAGAAATCCTAAAACTTAAGGGAGAAATTAATAAAAATACAAAGTAACAAGCCATTGAACTAATGAATTAAACAAGACAATGGTTTTGTGAAAAAAATAGGTAAATGATTTATTAATATGTTTTAAAAGAAGAACATAACCAAATTATCTGTATCAAAAATGAAAAGGGTGAATGTAGCACCAATGAAGATGAAGCTAAAACAATTATTAGCAGTTATTTTTCCCAATTATATGCCAGTCAAATTAACAAAGGGAAATGTATGTGTGTGTATATACATATAAGTATCTATGTGTATATGTATGTATATATATATATATGTGTGTGTATGTGTGTGTGTGTGTATACTCATCCATAGATATGTATGTATGTATGTATATGTATCCCAGATTGACATAAGAAATGATAAAATACATAACCCTATCTTTGAAAAAGAAATTGAAGAAGCCATCAGTGAGGTCCTTAAGAAAAAAAACCTAGGGGTGGAGCTAGGTGGTGCACTGGATAAAGCACCAGCCCTGGATTCAGTAGGAACTGAGTTCAAATCCAGCCTGGGACACTTGACACTTACTAGCTGTGTGACCCTGGGCAACTCACTTAACCTTCATTGCCCTGGGGATAAAAAAAGAAAAAAAAAGGAAAAAAGGAAAAAAATAACCAGGAACAGATGAATTTTCAAGTAATTTCTACCAAAAAGTTAAGGAATAATGAATTCTAATACTACGTAAACTATTTGTAAAAATAGGCAAAGGAGTCATGCCAAATTCCTTTTGACAACGAAAATATAATTTTGATACTTTTGATAGTTTTTAATAAATATTAATTTTGGTATGAATAACAAAAACAGAAAGAAAACTATAGACCAATTAGCTTAATGAATATTGATTCAAAAATTTCAATAAAATAGTAGCAAAGACATTATAGCAAAATATCAATAAGATTATAAACCATATAGAAGTGATACCAGGAAATCAGGGCTGAATCAATATGAGGAAAACTTTTAGTATCATTGACCATATTCATAACAGCAACAAATGACATGATTTTCTCAATAGATGTAGAAAAAAACAGCAGCCATTACTTTTAAAAACACTAAAGAGCATAGGAATCAATGGAGGCTTTCTTAAAAGCAATATCTATCAATAATTAGAAGCATGCATCATCTGTAATAGGCATAATTTTGAAGCTTACCTAAAGAGATCAGATGTAAAGTATGCTCATCATCATTATTATTATTCAATATTATATTAGAATTATGAGCTATAGATTAAGACAAGAAAAATAAACCGTAGCAATTTAAAAAAATCAGTGAGGAAACAAAACTATAACTCTTTGCAGATGATAATGATATAGTATACTTAGAGGACCCTAGACAATGAACTACAAAACTAATGGAAACAATGAACAATTTTAGAGAATTTTTAGGATATAAAATAAAACCATGGACATCATCACTATTTCTATAGCGTACCAATATTTTAAGAAAAACATGATATAAAGAGACATTTCATTTAAACTAACTGTAGACAGTATATGATACCTGGTAATCTACCTGCCAAGACACACCCCTGATGATATGAATAATTATAAAACACTCTTCACACAAATAAAGACAGATCTAAACAATTGAGGTAATATTATCTGCTTGTGAGTTGGCTAAGCCAATATAATAGTGTAATGCTACCAAACTTAATTTACTTATATATTGCCACACCAATCTATGAAATAATTATTTTAATAGTGATAATAACAACAACAACATATACCTGGAAGAACAAAAGGTCAAGTATTACAAGGCAATCATTGACAAAAGTGAAGAAAAGCATCCCAGCACTATCAAAATGTTAACTATATTAAAAAGCAGTGATAATGAAAATGATCTGGTTCTAGATAAGGAATAGAGGTGTGGATCTGTGGAATAGATTAAGTGCATAACTCATAGTAGTAAATGACAATATTTATCTAATTTTTGATTAATCCAAACATAAAACTTTTGGAATAAGAATTCAGCACTTGAAAAAATATTCCTGGGAAAACTGGTAAGCAGTTTGGCAGAAACTAGAAATAGATCAACTGTATACCAAGATATGATCAAAATGGATAAATGATTCAGAAATAAAGGATGATATCATATGTAAGTTAGAGGAGCATGGAAAAATGTACATGTCTTATTAAAGGATGAGAGAAAACTCTATGAACAAATAAGAGAAAGGATCATGGGAAACAAAATGTATAATTTTGATTACATTAAATTTTTTAAAAAGTATTTTTCAGAAACAAAATCAATAAAGTCAAAATTAGAAGGAAAACAGGAAATGGGAAAATGGCCTCATTTCTCAAATATATAAGTTATTGAGGCAAATTTATTTTAAAAACAGAAATCATTCTCTACATCATAAATGGTTAAAAAAATAATTAAACAGACAAGTTTTAGAAGAAGAAATATAAGTTAGCAATAGTCATATGCAAAAATGCTCTGTCACTATTGATTAGAGAAATGCAAATTAAAACAACTCTGAGATAACATCTCACACCTGCCACATTGCTTAACACAATAGAAAAGGGAAATTATAAATGCTGGAGGAACTGTGAAAAATTGGGTCATTAATGTACTGTTGGTAGAGTTGTGAACTTTTCAAACCATTCTAGATAACAATTTGGAATCCAATGATCTATAAAACTGTGCACACACTTTTGAAGCAGCAATACCACTATAGGATCTATGTCCTAAAGAAGTTAAAGAAAAGGGAAAATAACACATTTATACAAAAATATTTGTAGCAACTCTTTTCATTTTTTGTGGCAAAGAAATGAAAATTGAAGGAATACCCATGGCTAAGTAATTAATGATATGTGGTTGTGATGAAATATTATTATGCCATAAGAAATTATGAGTATGGTTTTGAATGAACCTGGGAAGATGTATATAAACTGATACAAAGCAAGTGAGCAGAACCAGTATTACATTGGCCAAAGTAAGAACAATATTGTATGTATGATCAGCTGTGAAAAACTTAGCTGCTCTGCTATCTACTTCTAGAACAAAACCCGGTGAACTCTGATTTCCTATTGAAGGATAGTTTTTAAACTTTATTTTTCGTCTTTTTGTATGTTTTCTTTTACAACATGGCTAATATATAAAAGTCAAGGAATGTTCAAATTACAAAAAGAAAAAATGCATTCATTTCACATGCCAGCAAGGTTATGCTTAAGATTCTGAAAGCTAGGTTTTAGCAATGTGTGAACTGAGAATGACCAGAATAGCAGGATGGTTTTCAAAGAGGGAGAAAAACTAGAAACTAAATTATGAACATTTGCAGGACTATGGAGAAACCAAGGGGGTTCCATTAATAAAAGTATCTACTTCTGCTTCCTTTGACTACACTAAAGTCCGACAGTGGATTACAACAAAATGTGCTAATCCCTCAAAGAGGTGCACCGATGTGTACCAGATCATTTTACTTGTCTGTTGAGGAACCTGTATGAGGGTCAAAAAGCAAGAGTTAGAACCAAGAATAGAACAACTGATTAGTTGAAGATTGGAAAAGAAGAAAAGACCATATATTGACCCCTGATTTATTTAACTTATATGCAGAGTATATCATGTAAATTGTCAAGCTGGAATTAAGGTGGCCAGGAGAAATTTCAGATATGTAGATGATACCACTTGGATGGTTGAAAGTAAAGAGGATTTTAAAATCCTCTGGATAAGGATGAAAGAGGAGAGTGTAAAAATATGGCTTGAAGCTTAACATCAAAAAACCTAAAATCAAGATTGTAGCTCCCAACAGGTTCCATCACTTCCTTTCAAATTGAGGGAGGAGAAATGGAAGAAGCATCACATGTTATGGTATATTCCTGGCTCAAAGATCACTGCAGACAGAGGAATTTTTAAAAGGAAATGTTAATTTTTTAACACACACATATATATATGTATATGTATATATATATGTATTTAACATTTATGTAAATATGCATACATGTATATGCACTAAATGTAAAGAAACTGTTATGGCACTTATATTCCTTAGATTTACTTATTGTCAACCTTAAACTTTAAATCAATGTGGTTCTAAAAAATATAAGTTTATATACAACCCTTATCAAACCTCATGTGTCAATTAACAAAATACTAAAATGAATTAGTAAGGTTTTAGTGCATTGCACTGTCTAGTGAAACTACATTATTGTGAAAACTACTTTACCTTTGTTTGGATGTTATGGCCCCCATTAATTAAATTATTCCTATGTTGGAGTATTGATAATGTCATACCCTGAGGACAGTAAAGTGTAGTTTAAAGGGTTTAGGTAAAGACTGAGGAGAAGTAAATTCTAGTTCCCATTTCAATCTTAGGCAAGACACTTAAATGCTCTAGGCCTCAGTTTCTTCATTGGGGAAAAAAGAAGGCTTTAGAAAAATGCTTTCCAGTTATCTTTCCAATATCTTAAATTATATTATTAACAGAAGCATCTTGAATGCCTTTTTGCCATATATAATAACTTCATATTTTCTAAGTTACATATATGTTCCATTGATTTCAAGTGTGATTGGCTATAATAGCATATAATATATTTGATAAATAATATCCCATAAAGAAATATGCATATGCTAATGTTACTTGTAATTTTAAATTATGATCTGAATATAGTAATGTTCTAGTCACCAAGCAGAATTAGTCTCTCTCTCTTTCACCTACACATATTACATATATAACATACAATTGTACGTATATTATATTGTCATGTAACTTAAATCTGAATGTTTCTTTTCCTTTCTATTTTATTCATTTTGAAGCAAATATTCCTAAAATTGGACACATTTAATGGATACTAATTAATTATATACAACTATGATTGTAATATCTTGATTTGTACTGAAGTTATCCTTTCAGGAAACATTGACCCATAAAAATTGTTTCATCTGACACTGCTTCCATACTGAGCATACTCTTATCATTCTTGCTGTTATATCTTTAACATAGTACAGGGGTTGATTTGTTGTATAGATTATAGAATGTATCTATATTGAGACATAGAGACTAAAAGGAGAGTTTATATTCCCTTTTCCTTCCCTCTCTATTTTTTACAGCTTATCATCTTTGTCATAACTTTTAATTAATCAATAATTATTTAATACATATTAGAATTGTGAATTTAAAATATATTTCAGTTAACTTAAAGAGAATTCTTTATATTGAAGAAAATATATCTTTGCTATTTTGGAGGGAATACTGCAAAACTCAGATATTTATAATAGAAGCTAATTAAAGAAATAATTAAATTAAGTATAGTATGAAAGATTGTATTGTGAGGAAATCATTTCAGGAAGTGAAAAAGGCACTAGACATACAAAGACAAAAATGAAACATTTCCTGTTTTATAGAAGCTTATATTCTATTGGTAGAAAAACATGCTGATTATGTTGTATTACATATTCTGTCTTGTTTTTTCCCCCTTTTTATACTTTATTTATTTATTTTTGTGGGCCGGTGAGGTAATTGGGGTTAAGTGACTTGCCCATGGTCATACAGCTAGTAAGTGTCAAGTGTCTGAGGCCGGATTTGTACTCAGGTCCTCCTGAATCCAGGGCTGGTGCTCTATCCACTGCGCCACCTAGCTCCCCCAAGGGCCCAACTCTTTAAGCTTTTGTAATGAAAGTATGGCACTGATTTTGTCTCACTTAATATTCTCTGGGGTCCTGCTGATGCTTTCCACAGGTAACTAGGATTGTATGTTTCAAGAATTTCAGGATTATCTCAGTCTGTTCACCTGCAAACTTTCAGTAAACCCCAAATGGTCTGATCTAGGCTAAAGTCTGATCATTTCCCTTCTTGTCTGAGATTTTCAAGTGTCTAACTCCAGTTTGGCTCTGGGTGACAACCAGAGGCTTGACTCTATTTGGAGCTTTACTAGAGGGTTGCTGGCCCATTGCTCATGTTATATAGCTTGAAAGCTCTGTAGATTTATATGGAGAGAAGCGAAGTTATCCCTGTGCTCTGACTTTATGGTTAATCCACTTCAGGTCTCAGACCTGACAGAGCTAAATCTTAGCTCTTGCTTCTGTTCTTCTTTCTTGAACAAGATCAAATCTATCATTGCTAGAGTTTCTGCTAGGTCTGAGATCACAAGGCTTCATGTCCTAGAAAAACACAGCAGGAACCTTTTCAATTTACTATGTATTTTGGAAGGCTTGGTATTCTGTACCTTCCTGGTTATGATGATACCTAGTGCCTATAGATCTCTGACTTTGTTTTGTTGGGCTTGAAAAAATGACTCACTGTCATTTTTCCTCAGATTATCTCAATTAAACCTTGGCCTGGGGACAATTCTAGGTCTTTGAGTAGTTGTTAGGGAGAGCTAGGCTGTACTATTTTCTCCTATCCTGCCATCTTTGTTGGTTTTGTTCTCCTAGGAAATATTTTTCTCAGTACATATATAACAAGTCATCATGTTTGTGTTATTCCTAATATAACTTTTCTTGAGTTTCCAATATCCTCTCCATATTCATGTTTTGAGGAGCAGAAATTAAAAAAAACACCCAGATATAATTTCTGTTGAGGAGTTTACAGCCTAGTTGAGATGACAAAGCAAGCGCACACATACGCACAAATAACAGGAAATCATTATACATAACATATGAATATGTCATGGATAATATAATGAAATAGTATATATCTATAAGTATTATAGTGATATGAAATGATTATGTAATCTAAGTGTAGCAAGGGTTAGCCCAGGAAGGTTTCTTGAAGGAGAGCTATTTTAATTAAAATCTTATGAGAGATGGTGGGCATGGATCAAATGAGTGGAAAAAGAAGGGTATTCTAGCTGTGCTAAGGTGATGGAAGATCCATCTGGCTGAAGGGGGAAAGTTCACGTTGAATAAAAACAAGTGATAAGCTTTCAGACAAGCTATAGAGTACTAATTCCTTGAGATTTTTATATGCTAGACTTAGAAGTATATATTCGGAGGCGAAGCAAAGATGGTGGAGAGGAAGCAGCAAGCTGCCTGAACTCTCCTTCTGTTCCCTCAAAACGAACATTAAATCAAGCCTCTGGGATTCTGAAACTACAGAACCTGCAAAGAGACAGAGAGACACAGTCCTCCAACCAGAGATGATTTAGAAGACTTCAGGAAAAGGTTGGTCTGACTCGGGCAAAAGGGAGGCCCAGCGCAGGGCAGCAACCCAGCGCCGAGGGGGCCGGGGCAAGTCAGCAGGAGCTGCGGGCCACAGCCGAACAACTGAGGCTCCCGGAACCTGGTTCAAAAATCTGGTGGCCAAGAAGGACAGTGGAAAAACCTACCTGCACTGGCCGAGAGGGCCACGAACGGTGGGATCAGACGCCGGGGTCTGGCGCCTGGCTGGCCGAGCACAATCAGACAGGAAGTGCAGGGCGGGGATCTCCACACACCATAAAGGCCTCAGAGTAAAAGCCCGGTCACACAGCACCTATACACCTGCACAAGAAGCCCAAAACAGGGACCCTGGTGCCCCCAGAGCAGACCTCAACTTAAAGAATAAATAAATAGGCTGCAATAATGAGTAAGAAGCAAAAAAGAGCCCTCTCCATTGAGAGCTTCTGTATCAATAGGGAAGAAGCCAACACAAACTCAGATGAGGACAATAGCCTCAAATTGGCTACATCTGAAGCCTCACAAGGGAAGGTGAATTGGTCGCAAGAACAAAAGGCCTTCCTGGAAGAGCTCAAAAAGGATTTTAAAAATCAATTGCAAGAGGTAGAAGAAAAAATGGGGAGAGAAATGAAAGCAAAACAAAAAAAAAACTATGAAAAAAGAATCAGCAGCTTGGAAAAGGAAGCTGAAGAAAACAAAGCCTTAAAAAATTCATTTGGCCAAATGGAAAAAAAGGTGCATAATCTCACTGAAGAAAACAATACCTTAAAAAATTCATTTAGCCAAATGGAAAAAAAGGTGCATAATCTCACTGAAGAAAACAATGCCTTAAAAATTAAAGTGGGACAGTTGGAAGATAAGGAATCCATGAGACACCAAGAATCAGTCAAGCAGAATAAAAAAAATGAAAAAATAGAAGAAAATGTGAAATACCTCATTGGAAAGAAAACTGATCTGGAAAACAGATCGAGGAGAGACAATTTGAGAATCATTGGACCATATTCCAGGAAATTATTAAGGAGAACTGCCCTGATATCATAGAATCAGAGGATAAAATCATCATTGAAAGAATCCACCGATCACCTCCTGAAAGAGACCCCAAAAGGAAAACTCCAAGGAATATTGTAGCCAAATTCCAGAATTATCAGGTGAAGGAGAAAATACTCCAAGCAGCCAGAAAGAAGCAATTTAAATATCATGGAGCCACAGTCAGGATTGCTCAGGACCTGGCAGCTTCAACATTAAAGGACCGCAAGGCTTGGAATATGATATTCCGGAAGGCAAAGGAGCTTGGATTGCAGCCGAGAATCTATTACCTAGCAAAAATGTGCATTTTCTTTCAGGGGAAAAGATGGACATTTAATGACATTGGGGACTTTCAATCTTTCCTGGTGAAAAGACCAGAACTGAATAGAAAATTTGATCTCAACATACAAGACTCAAGAGAAGTTTAAAAAGGTAAACAGAGGGGAAAAAAGTTACCCTATTAGGTTAAACTGCTTATATCCCTACACAGGAAGATAATACTCATAACTCTTAAGAACTGTAAATGTATTTGGGCAGAGAGAAGGACTTTATATAGAGGGTATAAATATAAATTGTCTTTGATGTGATGATACAAAAGAATTAAGGGGATAAAAAGGGAGTCTATGGGGAGGAGAGGAAAGGGGAGGTGGAATGGGATGAATTATATCATATGTAGAGGTGGAAAAAAACCTATTACAATAGAGGGAAAGAAAGGAGGGGGGAACATTGTTTCAACCCTGTTCTCATTAGATTTGACTCAAAGAGGGAATAACATATACATTCATTGGGATAAAGAAACTTAACTCATTCTTTAGGGAAGCAAAAAGGGAAGGGAAAGGGGGGGGGACTGATAGAAGGGAGGACAAAAGCAAGGGAGAAAAGGGTAAAGAAAAGACAGGGGGGTGATAAAAAGGGAGGGCAGATTGGGGGAGGCAGGGGTAAGAAGTAAAACGTCGGTGAGGAGGAATAGGGTGAAAGAAGGGGGGAAAAGTACAAAGGGGGTAAATAGAATGGAAGGGAATAGACAGTCAGTAATAATAACTGTGAATGTGAATGGGATGAACTCTGCTATAAAACGGAAGCAAATTGCAGAGTGGATTAAAAACCAGAACCCTACAATATGCTGTTTACAAGAAACACATTTGAAGCAGAGAGATACACACAGAGTAAAGGTAAAAGGCTGGAGCAGAATATATTATGCCTCAGCTAAAGTAAAAAAGGCAGGGGTAGCAATCCTTATTTCAGACAAAGTGCAGGCAAAAATAGATCTCATTAAAAGAGATAAGGAAGGAAATTACATCTTACTTAAAGGTACTATAGATAATGAAGTATTATCAATATTAAATATGTATGCGCCAAGTGGTATAGCATCCAAGTTCTTAGATGAGAAGTTAAATGAGTTACAAGAGGAATTAGACAGTAATACTATACTAGTGGGGGATCTGAATCCCCCCCCTCTCAGAATTAGATAAATCTAGCCAAAAAATAAATAAGAAAGAAGTGAAAGAGGTGAATAGATTACTAGAAAAGTTAGACATGATAGATGTCTGGAGAAAATTGAATGGGGATAGAAAGGAATATACCTTTTTCTCAGCAGTACATGGCACATTTTCAAAAATTGACCATGTATTAGGGCACAAAAACATCATAGTCAAATGTAGAAAGGCAGAAATAGTAAATGCATCCTTCTCAGATCATGATGCAATAAAAATTACATGTAAGAAAGAGCCAGGGAAAAGTAGAATGAAAATCAATTGGAAACTAAATATTTTCATTCTAAAGAATGAATGGGCCAAACAAGAAATCATAGAAACAATCAATAACTTTATCCAAGAGAATGACAATCATGAGACAACATACCAAAATCTATGGGATGCAGCCAAAGCAGTGCTTAGGGGAAAATTTATAGCTCTAAATGCTTACATGAATAAAAAAGAGAAAGAGGAGATTAATGAATTGGGCATGCAACTTAAAAAGCTAGAAAAAGAACAAATTAGAAATCCCCAATTAGACACTAAATTAGAGATCCTGAAAATTAAAGGACAAATTAATAAGATTGAAAGCAAAAAAACTATAGAATTAATCAATAAAACTAAGAGCTGGTTTTATGAAAAAACCAATAAAATAGATAAAATATTGGTTAATTTGATTAAAAAAAGGAAAGAAGAAAACCAAATTACCAGTATCAAAAATGAAAAGGGTGATGTTACCACCAATGAAGTGGAAATTAAATCAATAATTAGGAATTATTTTGCCCAACTGTATGCCAATAAATTTGACAATCTAAATGAAATGGATGAATATTTACAAAAATACAAACTGCCCAGGTTAACTGAAGAGGAAATAAAATCCTTAAATAAACCCATATTAGAAAAAGACACTGAACAAGCTATTAATGAACTCCCTAAGAAAAAATCCCCAGGGCCAGATGGGTTTACAGGTGAATTTTACCAAACATTTAAAGAACAATTAATTCCAATATTATACAAATTATTTGGAAAAATAGGTGAAGGAGTTCTACCAAATTCGTTTTATGACACAAATATGGTGGTGATACCAAAACCAGGCAAAGCAAAAACAGAGAAAGAAAATTATAGACCAATTTCCCTAATGAATATTGATGCTAAAATCTTAAATAAGATATTAGCAAGGAGATTACAGCAAGTGATCACCAGGATAATACACTATGACCAGGTGGGATTTATACCAGGAATGCAGGGCTGGTTCAACATTAGGAAAACTATTAACATAATCAACCACATTAATAAGAAAACCAACCAAAATCATATGATTATCTCAATAGGTGCAGAGAAAGCTTTTGACAAAGTACAACACCCATTCCTAATAAAAACACTAGAGAGTTTAGGAATAGGAGGAGCTTTCCTTAGAATAATAAACAGTATCTACCTAAAGCCATCAGCAAGTATTATATGCAATGGAGATAAATTAGAGGCCTTCCCAATAAGATCAGGGGTGAAACAGGGATGTCCATTATCACCCCTATTATTTAATATTGTTCTAGAAATGTTAGCTTTGGCAATCAGAGAAGAGAAAGGAATTAAAGGAATTAGAATAGGCAAGGAGGAAACAAAACTATCCCTCTTTGCAGATGATATGATGGTATACTTAAGGAATCCTCGAGAAGCAAGTCAAAAATTACTTGAAACAATTAACAACTTTAGCAAAGTAGCAGGATATAAAATAAATCCACATAAATCATCAGCATTTCTATACATGACCAACAAAGTCCAGCAGCAAGAGATAGAAAGAGAAATTCCATTTAAAGTAACGGTAGATAATATAAAATACTTGGGAGTCTACTTGCCAAGACAAACCCAGGAACTCTATGAACACCACTACCAAACACTCTTCACACAAATCAAATCAGATCTAAATAATTGGAAAGATATCAATTGCTCATGGATAGGCAGAGCTAATATAGTAAAAATGACAATACTGCCTAAATTAATTTACTTATTCAGTGCCATACCAATCAGACTACCTAAAAATTATTTTATACAGCTAGAAAAAATAATAACAAAATTCATCTGGAAAAACAAAAAATCAAGAATATCCAGGGAAATAATGAAAAAAAATTCACAGGAAGGTGGGTTAGCGGTACCAAACCTGGAGCTTTACTAGAAAGCTGCAGTCATCAAAACTATCTGGTACTGGCTAAAAAATAGAATGGTAGATCAATGGAATAGGCTAGGCTCAGGAAATGCAGTAGTAATGACACTAGTAATGTAGTGTTTGATAAACCCAAAGACTCCAGCTTCTGGGATAGGAACTCAGTATTTGACAAAAACTGCTGGGAAAACTGGAAGATAGTATGGCAGAAATTAGGCATAGACCAACATCTTACACCTTATACTAAAATAAGGTCAAAATGGACACACGATTTAGACATAAGAGGTGATACCATAGGTAAATTAGGAGAGAAAGGAATAGTGTACCTATCAGATCTTTGGAAAGGAAAACAGTTTTTGACCAAACAAGAGATAGAGTATATTATAAAATGCAAAATGGATGATTTTGATTATATTAAATTAAAAAAATTTTGTACAAACAGAAGCAATGCATCCAAAATTGGAAGGGAGGCAGAAAGCTGGGAAACAGTTTTTGAGGCCAGTGCTTCTGATAAAGGCCTCATCTCTAAAATATGTAGGGAATTAAATGAAATTTATAAGAATCCAAGTCATTCCCCAATTGAGAAATGGTCAAAGGATATGAACAGGCAGTTTTCTGATGAAGAAACCAAAGCTATCTATTCCCATATGAAAAAATGCTCTAAATCTCTAATGATTAGAGAGATGCAAATTAAAACAACTCTGAGGTACCACCTGACACCTATCAGATTGGCTAAAATGACAAAAAAGGAAAATAATAAATGTTGGAGAGGCTATGGGAAAATTGGAACACTAATGCATTGTTGGTGGAGCTGTGAGCTGATCCAACCATTCTGGAGAGGAATTTGGAATTATGCCCAAAGGACGATAAAGCTGTGCATACCCTTTGACCCAGCAATCACACTTTTAGGTCTTTTGCCCAAAGAAATCATGGAAGGGGGAAAGGGACCCACATGTACAAAAATATTAATAGCTGCTCTTTATGTGGTAGCAAGGAATTGGAAGTTGAGGGGGTGCCCATCAATTGGGGAATGGCTGGACAAGTTGTGGTATATGAATACAATGGAATACTATTGTGCTATAAGAAATGATGAGCAGGAAGAGTTCAGAGAAACCTGGAGGGTCTTACGTGAGCTGATGATGAGTGAGATGAGCAGAACCAGAAGAACATTGTACGCAGTATCATCAACATTGAGTGTTGACCTACTGTGATGGACTATATTCTTCTCACCAATGCAATGGTACAGAAGACTTCCAGGGAACTCATGATGGAAGAGGATCTCCAAATCCAAGAAAAAAAAAGAAAGAAAGAACTGTGGAGTATAGATGCTGATTGAACCATATTATTTCTTTTGTTTTGAGTGCTGTTGTTTTTTTTTTCTATTTTGAGGTTTTGCATCAATGCTCTGATTCTTTCTCTTGTAACAGGATTAATGCAGAAATAGGATTAATGTTATTATGTGTATATATATATATATGTGTGTGTGTATATATATATATATATATATGTATATGTATAGAGGTATATAGATGTAACCTATATCAGATTACCTGCTGTCTAGGGGAGGGGGGAGGGAGGGGAGGGAGGGAGAAAAATCTGAAATTGTAAAGCATGTATAAACAAAAGTTGAGAACTATCTTTACATGTAACGGAAAAAATAAAATACCTCATACATTAAAAAAAAAAGAAGTATATATTCAATAAAGGAAGTAACAGAAAACTATTTTGAGTTTTTGTTCTGTCTAAAGAGTCACCTATCTCTTATAGGGAAACAATGTTTGGAAAATATTTATAAAGAGCTAAACTTTTCTTTTCATTTTATCATGGAAAAAACAGGTATAAATTTTGCATAAAATGTAAGAAAGCTAACATTTTCTTTTTTTTGTGTGTGTGTGTGGGACAATGAGGGTTAAGTGACTTGCCGAGGGTCACATAGCTAATAAGTGTCAAGGGTCTGAGTCTGGATTTGAACTCAGGTACTCCTGAATCCAGGGCCAGTGCTTTATCCACTATGCCACCTAGCTGCCCTGAAAAAGCTAACATTTTCTTGAAATTAGTGAGAAGAGAAAAGGGAAAGGAAAAAGGAGGAAGACATTTGTATTAGGTATTGACAAAAAAAGGCCTGGTAGAATCCAGACAATAAGAAATTGAAACCAACCAAACAGCTCAATAATGAAATTCTAGAAAGAAAATAATCTTATATTATATCGGCCTTTTAATAACTCATTGACATTTCTATTTTTCTTCTTCTTTTTTCATCATCATCATCATCATCATCTATCATCTCTCATGGTTAGAACTTTGAATATTTTTTGGTCCAATGTCCCTTCCAAAAATACTATTATTTGTTTTATGAAACCAATTAGAATTTACAGACATAAATAAGATAGTTGGAATAACTATAAACCATAAAACATTTTAAAAATATAAATAAGCTACATAATTTGGTGGTAGAAAAAATACAAAATAAGGGAAACCTTTGTTTCATTCCATGTACTTTTTGAGAGTCTCTACCCTGAATTCCCATTAAAATATATGAATATTTTCCCTTTCTTCCTCTTAGCTCTTTTCTATTCTGGGAGCAGCACTGAAACTAAAAGCTATCCATATACCCCATATCCAGAATAACTGCTAAAAGTTAAAGAAGTTGAACTCTTGGTTGAAGAAATTTTACAATTATTTAGGTATCAAATAACATACATAAGTATTTCACAAATTTTCCTAATCTAATTTTATACTTATGAGGATAGTACATAAATCAAAGAACACTGAAAGTATGAAGCAAGCCATATTTTGGGTGCCGGACCAATGCAAGGGGGAAAGTTTATTCCAAAATAAAAAAATAATACTAATGAAAAATTTAAAAAGAAACTGATGCCACGCATGTAGTTGTGTAAGAAATGGTCTACGAATAAATGAACTGTAACCAATGTTTGTGATTTCAGGAATTTTAAAATAATGCTCCTTTTAATAGAAAGTAAGTTCATTGAGAATTTCATGGGGGATACATACATACATATATATATATATATATACATATATATATGTGTGTGTGTGTATAAACATAGAAATATATATTTGTATATAAATATATAAATATGTGTGTAAATATACATATACATATGTAATTTCCCTTTGATAGGGAACAATATTCTCATCTATAAAAATAAGCAGATCAGTGTCACCTAGGTGGTGCACTAGATAAAGCACTGGCCCTGGAATCAGGAGTCCCTTAGTTCAAATCTGACCCAAAACATTTAATAGCTTTGTTACCGTAGGCAAGTTGCTTAACTCCCTTTTGCCTCAAATACAAACCAAAAAAGAAAAGTACAACAGATTTCATGATCTTAAAAGATATATTTCAACAATCCAGTTTTATGGTTCTATGAAATATATTCAGTAATATTTGGGGCAGAAATGTGTACTATGAAAAATGATTGTTTTAAGTTATGTTTATTATAGTTATAGTGATAAATTCAGCCAATTCAGAATATTTGGCCTTTCATTTCTCAAATATACAGTACTCTGAGCCAAATTCATAAAACAAACTGTAATTTCCCAAATGATAAAACATCAAAGGACATGAACAGGCTACTTTCAGAAGAAACCCAAGATTCCAAAAGTCACGTAAAAATGTTCTAAATCACTATTGATTAGAGAAATGCAAATTAAAAACACTCTGAGATGCTACATCATACCTATAAGATGGGCTACCATGACAGAAAAGGAAAATGACAAATACTGGAGGTGATGTTGAAAAATTGTGACACTAATGAACTGTTGGTACAGTTGTAAACTTGTCCAACTATTCTGGATCATAATATGAAACTATACCCAAAGGGCTACAAAACTGTGCATATCTTTTGACTCAGGAAAACCACTGCAAAGTCTACAAAAAGATCCCAAAGAGATAAATGCAAATGGAAAATGATGGGAACTGGGCTATATTAAAATGAGGGTCTTTGGAGTACATGACTTGGATCAAGCAAATTTTGACTTACCAATTTTCGTATTACTTGACTGACAAAAGGGAGAATCCAAATTTTTCCAGACCTGTCTGAGCAAATCCAATGATCAGGAATCCTCCCATTAGCTCAAAATTAGAATTGCTTCTACTCTCGTTTTAGATCTTGACCTGAGTAAATCTTTCAGAGAGATTTCACACACTGGTTGGTTTCTGGATAAAGAAGTAGAAAAGGGGATAAAAACCATGTTCTTGTTATTAAATATGAGAAAAATGATTCATTTCTCACAGGTTTGCCTCACTACCACTGCACCTACTCTTTGTTGGTGCCTACTCTTTTCCCATAGTAGCTTTATGGAAAGGTATGCCTAGACTTTGAGGGGAAATGCTTCATTCTTTTTTTTTTTTTTTATGGGGCAATGAGTCTTAAGTGACTTGCCCAGGGTCACACAGCTAGTAAGTATCAAATGTCTGAGACTGCATTTGAACTCAGGTACTCCTGAATCCAGGGCCAGTGCTTTATCCACTGCTCCACCTAGCTGTCCCAATGATTATCATTCTTGATGTGATACTAAATCATCACATGACTAAATGCCTTTGTTAAAGAACTACTGGAATTTATTGGATGAATGTAAAGAGGAAGCATACTAGTAAGGATTAATAAGATATGACATTAGAATATCCTTACCCTTCAAGCCTTATATAGTATTAGTAGCTTCCTTTTGGACTCAATCTGCAGAAGGTAGTGGATCTTGGCAGTAAACCCAAAGTTGTTAATAACTACAGATTATAGATTACACATATTGTAGTGAGTATTTCATTTCTCTCTCTCTTTCTTTCTTTCTTTCTTTCTTTTTTTTTGGTGAGGCAATTGGGGCTAAGTGACTTCCCCAGCATCATACAGGTAGTAAATGTCAAGATTCTGAGGTCAGATTTGAACTCGGATCCTCCTAAATCCAGGGCCGGTGCTCTATCCACTGTGCAACCTAGCTGCCCCAAGTGCTTCATTTCTAATATCTAAGAAACAGGGAATTTCAAATGACTCTGTCTTCCTGAAGTTGCTTCCTGCTTTGAATGCTTTCAGATTAAAATAATCTATTGACTCCTTCTCAAACACTTTGGTAGCTTCATTTGTCTAAGGTACTGTACACTTCAGATAAAATATAAATTTATTGCTAAGGACATCTCTTTAACCCCATTCAACCAGACCAAATAATTGAATAAGTGATGGAAAAGGACCTTCCCTTACTATGAAATTTATCTCATATAATAACAATATCTTATTCCAAAAACAAGCTTCACTATCCTCCATTTTTGTCCTTTGCAAATCCTAGCTTCTCAAGTAGGCATGTAATATATACTAAGATCTGATCAATTTGATTATCATGTCTTAATTTATTTAATCAGAACTTTGAGGCCAGCTTTAAAGAATGAAGTGGAAGGATGAATGTAACCTTAATCTCTTCCCCTTGGTCAAGATATCCTTTATCTGAATTCCAGTAAATCCTTTCTGATGACACTTCTATCATCCCATTCAGTTTCCATTTCTCAGAAGGACGAGGGGCTGAATCAGGAGTACTGTTATTTTCTGGTTGCCCGAACCTTTCAAAATAGATGTTGTGACCTTTGAGACATTTGAGTAGCACTGGAATTGTGGTTATATGTAAAAAGTCTACTTTTGAACACAGTCACTAGAAAAGGTGAACCTAATATAGATATAACAAAGAATATGATTTGAAACATATTCTTCAAAATTTTTCTGTACAAACAGGGTATTTAAGTTTGTATGATACATCTTTTGATAGATCACGTGTGTTCTTGTTATTCCTGAGTAAAGCTCAGTGAAATGTTCACTACCAACAGATGCCTTAGCCAAGTTGACTGTCATATTCATATTTCTTTCTTCCCACTTAGACTGAGTTTCAAATTAACCTGGGATGAATTATGGCTTCAGATAGACACTATGTAAAAAAATTGGTGGTTTGGATTCAAATCTCATTCAAACTGAAGATTGAGTTTTGATTTAACAAAAAATCTAAAACAAAACACAGGCAACTGAGCCTCTTTCTCCATCAAGATTAGATACAAATCTACAAACTTAAAACTAAAGGGAAGTTTCTGTGGTATTTCTGTTAACTTCAAATAAGTGAATTTAATGAAGTGATGAATACATTTTCTAACTTGTAAAAGGAAATTTAATATTTTCCTTAAATTGAGACCTGAGATCTAATTGGATGAAAAAAGCTATTATTAGGGGCTTATTATGTTCCAAGCAAGTTATGAGGATGCAAACAGTAGAAGCAAAGTAGTCATTTCTCTCAAGGAGTTCACACACTTAGGAGAGTGGGGAGAAAGAACGCAAAACAAATGCATCTGTCTTTAGGGCAGATGAAAACACCTAGAAGGCTGAAGACTTTCCAATCATGGTGTGGCAGAATAGAATGTTCCTTCTGAAATGATGGATTTCTTTCTCAGTCACACACATGTGTGTATATGCATCTATTTATTCACGCATAGAGATACAGAGACACATGCATGCATGTATGCACACACTCAGCTGCTAAGGGGGAGAGTGGATCAAATGCCAAGCCTGGAGTCAAGAAAAATTGAATTCAAATCCTCCTTAGACATTTACTAGCTGTGTGACCTTGGGCAAGTCATTTAAATTTTTTTCTACCTCAGTTTCCTCATCTATAAAATGAGTTGGAAAAGGAAATGGCAAACTACTACAGGATCTTTGCAAAGTAAACCCCGAAAAGGGGTCACGATGAGATGAATACAACTGAAATGACTAAACAACAACAACAAAATACACACATGCATGCATGTATACACACATACATACATACACAAATATATACACACATGCACACATACATGCACAAATGCAGACACACATACATATATACATACAATAATGCTAATATCTAGCATATGCATTCTTCATTTCAGTCTTCATATAAACCTGAATCTTAAAAAGAGAAAAAGGTTCACTTCCATTTTGTCAAATATGCAAAGTGAACCTCATTTTTCTATGGTAAAAAGTGAAGTTGAATACTGCCTGCATGGTTTCAGACATACTTTTTAAACATCTTTTAAGTGTCATTTTTCTAATCTATAATATGAAACTTTGATACTAATACTACTTATTGCCTAGTTGACAGATATGCATAACTCTCCTGAGTATGGCTAAACCAGATTAATATGCAATTGGGAGAAATTCACCAACCAAAGAATGCAATACAGCATAGATAATGTTAATAAATGTTTTCTTAATTCAATATACACCTGCAGGGAGCCTTCTGTGTGCATGGGTTTTTTGTAAGAATCAAATGACACAGGCCATTTGAGTCCAAGTTTTATGCTTTCTTCCTTATATCATCTTGATTATAGAGGTAGTTGGGAGAATTTGAATACAATTACAATAAAATAATGAAATAAGTCAAGCTATAGTAAAACAAGTAAATTTTTTCCTATCTTTTGAAATCAGATAAGGTCCTTTTTGTCAGGTGAGTATTTTTTGTTTGGTAGGAAGATGTTAGTGAAAATAACTTTAATGACTAATTTCCTTAAACACAGATCCCTGTCCACTAGAAGTATACCTCACTGTAAATAGGAACACAGAGTCAGTGAAGGGTGATGATAAGAGTCACAGATTCAGGAACCTGTCAGGAGACGTTTTCAGGAGAAGGATAAAAAACAAGTATAATTGCCTAGGGTGTTAGGTAGAATTTTCTTCATCCTCTATGTAGGAAAAAAGAATTGCTAAGGCTTCTTAAAAATCATATCTTTGTACTAGAGAGCATTTGCTTGAAACATTCAAGTGAAGAAAGCTTCAAATCTCACCGTTTTAAGATATAAAGGTTAAACTTCCAAATGTTTCTGCCAATTATTTTTACTGATATAAAAAAGGACTGGATTGGAAGTTTAAAGATCAAAATGTCTATTAGGAAAAAATAAAGTCTGACTTTTTAAAAGCATGAAATGATTATGATATACATAACTAATTCCATAAGCATCTAGTTCAGGAAAGATGCTAGAAGTCCATGTTTCCCACATTAAATCCTATAAATCAAAGCTTTGTTAATATTCTGCCTTAGACATACCATAAGTAGAAAATTGCATACTCTTTCCAACACTTTTCCGAAGTTAAAAAGTGACTTTTTCAATACATATGCATATATGTGTGTATATATGTGTGTGTACATATATATATATATATATATATATAATGTAAACAACTAAAGTGTGAAATTGCATAAACTTTTCATTAATTCTTTGTGGACTTGATTTCTCTTGTCTAATGGAGATCACCAAGAGAATAGGTGACTCTCACATGGTACTCATCATCCATAAATCTTCTGGACTCTCTCTTAAAACATTCCTGTCATCCAATCCACTAAGTAAGGAAAAAACTAAGGCAAAGTATTGTTCAAGAAACTGTCTATGCTTTGAGGAAACACAGTAGGTGGCTGAAGTGAGAATTAAAAATGCCATGTTCCTGAAGTTCTCACATTTTTAATATTCTCCTTCAAAGCAGTCAATGATGGCAAAATCATTCCAGCCCTGTGATATAATTAATTGCTTTAATTTTAGGCAGTTCAAAAGCAAGCAAGCCCTTCACACTGTGCTAATGAGAAAGAGCCTTAACAGGAGCTAAATATTTTGTTTATAGAAAGGTCCAGAAAATTTCACCACAGATATGGACACAAATTGACTTTACTTCTGCTTTAAATGTAAAATGCTTTAAAATAATTAACAGCAATCATTTATTAAGTATCTGCACTTGTTTTCTATGTCAATGCTGCACAATTTCACTTGGAACACTTGGAAAGATTTCTGCCTTTTGAAAGTATAAACCCTGAAGGAGAGTCTGTCATGTTAAGAAAGAGCAGGAATGTGCCTGCTGTTTACTTCCCTCAATATTTAATATTAACATTACCCACTTAACCTCCATTATTCTAGTTTCTTGATCCATAGGCTTTGCTTACCTCATAGATGGTAGATAGATTAAATAATTAACTTAAAGAGATGAATGGGAAGGTCTAGCTAACTGACACCGGAGCTACATAAAGTAAAGATAGTTCTGGAGATTTCAACTAAGTTTAGAGATTTAAGTAAATAATTTTCTTACTTTGATTCTTTATGTGAATACAGGAGCCGTAAGAATGTGATCCAAAGTTCAGTTAAATATTTTAAAATGTGTTGTGCTTATAGATTAAATGATCAGGGTAAATATAAGATTTCTTTCTAATTATATATTGTCTAATATTGATGTGGTTTGTTCAATTCCCAAGATTCTAAACAGATTTCATTAATTCACTTAGTAGTAATTGACTGTTTTTCTCACAGAGTTACTGCCATCCAAACAACTGAAATGAAGCTCTTAAACTGCCGTTTCATTTCCCTTTCTCATTTCTTCCTATGGCATCACCTTCACTTGTCTATTTTGTGAAAGAAATTATGCACCACACATTCACTTTTTCTCATTCTTACTTCCACCTCTTTTTCTTGGCCTATATTATTCCTTTACCCGTGATGAACTTTTGTTTTAGTTTTTTTGTTTGTTTGTTTTTTAGTCCATGATTCTTAAATCCATCAAAGCCAGTTGCAATTGATTCCTAAAACTTTTCCCTAAAGCACTGCTCCTCACTGTGTTCATTACAGTGTTTACTATCACTTGACCATTCCTTAATTGCCCATCTACCTGTGATTCTACATGTTGATTACATAGAGGGAAATGTGGTTTGGGGCAGAAAAAGAGAGAAAAAAGAGGGAATGTGAAAGACAGAGAGAGAGAGAGAGAGAGAGAGAGAGAGAGAGAGAGAGAGAGAGAGAGAGAGAGAGAGATGGACTTTTGAATGACTGACAACAGTCTTCTAGAATCATAGACATGTGGATAGAAGCCAAAAAGCCAACACTCCAAGGTGCCTCTGAGTACCATAAGCTGAACTCTAGAAATTGCTGTGTCTGGAATTATTGAATAATATTGTCTCGTTGTTTGACATGAGATTTCATCATGCTCCCAAATTGCAGTGGCCCTTTCCTCCTGTGTAATATATCATTTAACCTAATATGTGTGCTTCCCCTCAATTTTTATTTTATGGTTTGCTTTGATAAGTGTTAGCTTGTTATCTAAGAAAGTCTTATTGTATAAGTGTTTGATGGGAAAGGAGTTAAGCTAGCCAGTTAAACTAGCTGTTAACCACTCCATCTAAAATGAACTTGCTTCTTACCCAGAGGAACTAATAGAAGTAGCTTTTATCTTGAATCCTAAAAGAGCATCATACCACTAGATTGCAAGTATCTGATGTGTGACAGATATAATTCAAGCCCAATTGTCCTATTAAATATAGGAGAGTGGAAGATAGGAGACTGAAGGAATAAGTATTCAAGCATGGTCATTTTTCTTCTCTCTACAAAAGTACAAAAGACTTTCTCTTGTAGATGTAGGTTTTAAATATCATGTTTATCTATATATAAATACCTGTTACACATGGGCTCCAGGTCCCTGTGTTCTGGTTGAAAACTATTTCTTGTATTATATAGATTTAAATTCAACACACATTAAGTTGCTACTGTTTTTAAGGCACTTTGCTGGACACTGGTAAATTAATTTGGGGGTTAGTTTAGGGAAGGTTTTAGTGTTGGATCTATGATTTCAACTGCATGGAGGCCTTCTTCCACTTCAACTGAAAACATCTCAGTAACTCACCATCTTTAATAGTTATGCATAGGGAGCAAATATGCATTTATATATCTATGATGTAATACAAACTATGCTAAGCATTTCTTGCAAATGTTATATTATCTGATGCTTCCAACAACACTGTGAGTAGGTGCTATTATTATCCTCATTTTTATACTTGGAGAAACTAAGGTTAATGGAAATTTAAGTGACCTCTCCAGGATCAAATAGCTAGTGATTATCTTAGGCCAGGTTAGAAATGATATCTTCCTGATTTCAGGATCAGTTCTCTTTCTACTGTACAACCATGCTCCAGGTGCATAACATATATAGGTTAAGTAACTTCCCCTGGTTTACACAGTTTGTATGTGTTAGAGTATTTAGTAGGAATTCCATCATCAGGTATCTATATAGGGTGAGGGGGTAGTTTAGCATGAAAGAGAATATTAAAGGTGATATAGGCTGTCTTCAGTAGTGTCACAGACTTCAGTTCAAATCAGAGTTGAGTGCAGTTTAACATAGTCTTATTTGAACATAGAAATGGGATGCTTTTTTTCCCTTTGAGAGCCTCACCTAGGCTTCCTGGAGATTTGAGGTAGAAGGCAAGCCAATTGTCAAAAGGCTTTATGCTAATAAGTTCCTATGGGTGGGACTATAAAGAAACCAGGCCTTCTGGTTCATTGAAAGAAAATTGAGAATGCATAGATTAGGTATCAAGATCCTGATACAAAGACCAGTTCAGCAGAAGGCTTTGAATCAACAGAATAATTGCCACTAGATGGCTAAAAGGAATCACAGATTTAGAACCCAAAGGGGTCTCAAGAATTACCTAGATCACTAATTACTATTCTGTATGGATAGAGAGCCAGCCCAAAGTCAGAAAACCTGGATTCAAGTCCCACTTTTAGAGCAGATTGGTTGAAATATAGTTGATTCCCAAACACCTTAAGTTGAATCAGAAATATTCACCTGCATTGGTAAAGTTTTCTTAGCTAGGTTATCTCTTAATGAAGTCAGAAGTTCAGTCCAAATCTCTATCAATTACCATATATAATGTGTACATTTTCCTGAGTCACTGAATTATTGTTGAAGTCCAATTCTTACCTGCTTTTTAGTTTCCATAGACCTTCTCATATTAAAAAATAGGAATTGGGGCAGCTAGATGGCACAGTGGATAGAGCACCTGCCCTGGAGTCAGGAGGACCTGAGTTCAAATCCGGACTCAGACACTTGATACTTACTAGCTGTGTGACCCTGGGCAAGTCACTTAACCCCAATTGCCTCACCAAAAACAAAAAAGGAATTCACAGTAATTTCTGCCATTTGAACTACTATTTTCAGTTGTTTCTTTTTCTTTCTTTTCCAGTTTATTGTACTAATTTGCTTTTTGTATTTTAATCAGGACCAATAACTTCATATCATCACTTGAGGACTGACAATACTATGCTTAAATACATTCCAAATCATATATACACTGCTTCTCTTCTCTACATGTAATTTCTTTTTTTTGCTATCATTGGTTTTTACATTTTCATTATAGTTTTGTGATTGATTTTAGCATAAAATATTATTTTAAAGGCAGAAATTCCTATGATAGTAAATATACTTAGAAAAAACATATTTTCATAATGTGCAATAGGTTACATAACTCTTGCCATGGAAAATTCTTAAATATTAATGAATCAGGAAGAAACCAAAATAGTCCAATTACTTTAAGTAATTTTGCACAGAAACACATATACAAACATAGACTCAACTTATATAAATATATTGGGTATACAGAGAGGGAGAGAGAGAGAGAGTGAGTCATCAATTGTGGTAACAAATGAATGATCAAGGTTTTGTAGACTTGTTAACTCCAAAAATACCAAAGGGCTAACAAAGGTTAAAAGCAAAAAGCTTTCTTTATTCCACTGGGGGAGAATTAGATACTTGACAGGGCCTCCTCTAGTAGGAGACCCAAGGCAGGAAAGCTAAACCTATATCATCTCTATCTACCTACCTATCTATCTATCTATCTATCTATCTATCTATCTATCTATCTATCTATCTATCTATCTATATCTATCATCATCATCATCAATCTATATTTTAAGGAAGTAATACCAAATATTAAATTGCACTAATGTAAAGAGAAAGCAAGAAATTAAATATAGATACAAGACATTTCTCTGCTTTCGCTACTTCTTAATATTGATGCACTGCTTTCTTGGGGGCAGTTCACAGTTAGCTATGCCCTATTGTTCTGAAGCAACATAATAATATAGACATCAGAAGAAAGGATATTCACTAAACACATGAAACAAGTAAGCAAGATATATTTATATATATACATGTATATATACACACATATATAAATATATAACACATATACACATATATATTGTATGTGTATGTATGTGTGTGTGTGTGTGTGTGTGTATGTGTATTATTCTTACCTAGGATTTCTCTTAGAAATTTTGGCTGAAGAAAATTCAGAAAACTTCTGGTCTCCAAATTTCCTTCCCCAAAAGGATAGAACATCACTTAGGAGTGAATGTAGAGCAGCGGAAATAAACAAAAATGGGGGTAAAGCAGTTGTCTTCCCATGAAAACTAGAAAAGACCCCAGGAAAGATGACCTCCAGGCTGGAGGTTTTACCTGAATGAAGTGAAAACAGCTCTAGGCCTACTTCTTTGAATCAACAAACATCAAGTCCTAGGGCAGTTGGGTGGGGAGGCAACCTCAGGTCCTTCTTACTGAGATCTTGTACACACATCTCTCCCCCTATGTCTGACTAGGGCCCCTAACCATGTTGTCTCTCAAATGCTCTTGCTTCATTTGGTCTGGCTGGTAGCTGCACACATCAACTGTCCTTTATACCCGGGAACTGAAACCACAGACTCTGCTCTTCTACAAATGCCCACAGTGAGCAGGGTCCCCAACCCTCTGCTACTACCCTTAGAGCTATGTGCTAGCTCCTTCTCCTTCACAAAGGCAGCCTGAGATCACATCTGCTTAGCTAAGCTGTGTTTGGTATTCATCAACAGTGGAAGGTTCTTCATGTTTCTCTCATTCAGCTATCTGACAACAAAGCAAAGTTAAATATAATCAATCCTGAGTGGGGAAAAAATAAAATAAAAAGGACATTTAATGAGTTTGAAAGACTTATAGGTAACGGTGACAAAGAAGCAGAACTTAATAGAACATTTGACATATAAATGCCAGGGGAAATATAATATAAACACAAAAAAATTATAAGGGAATCAATAAGTTTAAATTGTTTACTTCTCATATATGAAAATATTATCGGTACTCATATGACTGTCATCATTACTTGGGTAGTTTGAAAGAAAGACTTAGGCTTTATCCACTGTGCCACCTAGTTGGCCCCAGGCATTTTTTAAATGAAGAATTCATGACTATATATAATCATATAAGAAAATGCTTTAAATAAGTATTGATTAGTGAAATGTAAATTCAAATAACTGGGATATCAGCATGCACTTATCAAATTTACTAAAATGATAGATGCTCTTCAATTAAGAAATGGCTAAACAAGCTGTGGTATGTGATTTCAATGAAATCCTACCGAGAAAAAAAGAAATGATGACCTAGTTGATTAGAAAAAGATGGAAAGACTTGAACCTATAAAGGAAGAGGGTATCCACCTCCAGAGAAAGAACTGACAAAGAGAAATTTGCATAGTATGACCTTACATATATATGTTCATAGAAATATACATATATATGTATAAATCTATATTATATGGTGAATATATCTTGTATATAATAGTTATATATACAAAATATTTACATAATATATAAAATATTATATTGTAGACTTCTCTAGGGCCAGGAGGAGGATTGAAGAAAAATAAAATTAAATTAAAAGTATGCAGCAGAGAATGAAAGAAAACATAGAAGGAAAGAGGGAAGAGATAGGTTGCTTTATAAACAATGTGTAGGATTTATTATATACACTTTTGTGAAATGGAACTTTACCATTTTATATTAAATTCTCTCATGTTCTGCTGCGTACATGGAAATGTTCTTATTTTCCTTTTTTCATTTTGTATTTAACTTTAAAATGAAAAAAAATTTTTTTTAAATAAAAGAAAAAAGACCCATGAAATTTTGGTTGAAACCTGATTTGAATTTTGCTGAGGTTTTGGAAGGAGTATACAAAGAAATTACTTTATTCAGAGGATCACAGATATTTAGAACTTCAAGGTCCACAGAAAATCAACATGTGCAAGCTCTCATTTTAAAAATATGGGAGCTTGGTTAAGATCATGCACATACTAAATGACTCAAGCTTTATATGCTCCTTCCACTATACATTATTGCCCTTTATTACCATTTTCTTTTTTTCTTTCTTTCTTTCTCTCTCTCTTTCTTTCTTCCTTCCTTCCTTCCTTCCTTTCTTCCTTCCTTCCTTTCTTTTTTTCTTTTTAAATGGGGGATTGAGGGTTAACTAACTTGCCCAAGGTCACGCAGCTAGTAGGTGTCTAGTGTGTGAGGCTAGATTTACCATTTTCTTTCAATATTGGTTTAGAAAAAAGAAGGTCACACAGTGATCCTCTAAGAATTATTTTATACAAAAGATTTAGACACTTGAGATAAGTAAGATGCCAGGAGGCAGGGAGGTTTGGGGAATCCTTTTACATCCTCTCACCCTATAATTGGAAGCCTATGTCCTCAAGGTCACATATCTTGCTCTTTTGTCTTTTCTAGAACCTTTTCCATGCCACTTTTTTTCAGATTCCAGTGGAATTTGAAGTTATTTCTCAAAGAGGAGGATTCAGTTATATGCACTAGTCTCAGGCTACTTATTTGCAGATGCATGCCCTTTAAGATGAAGATGAAGACAAACATGCTTTTAGAGACCCATTTGGGAATAGCTAGTAACTCCCTGTACTCTTTTTTTTTTTTTTTTTTTTAGTGAGGCAATTGGGGTTAAGTGACTTGCCCAGGGTCACACAGTTAGTAAGTGTTAAGTGTCTGAGGCCGGATTTGAACTCAGGTACTCCTGATTCCAGGGCCGGTGCTCTATCCACTGCACCACCTAGCTGCCCCTCTCCCTGTACTCTTGCCAGCTGTTCTGATCAGAAAATTATTATTGTATTTCTCCCACTGGAAAGATGAAGAAATGTAATAGACAAAATGTTTAACCTAATATGCTCTGCAGGTATCCCAGGACTATTAGGATCACATCAGAAAGTGGTTCTATACCCCTCATAATTTCATTTAGCAGGAAGTTTGGGGTCTCTCAAGTTGTGATACTATTATTGACCTATGTTTGTGTAAAAAATCTTTTGAGGCCATTGAGTATGGATGATCATCTGTGCTTCTAAAAAGCTCAATAAAATTGTTGACTCTCACATTACAAAATCATATTAGATTAAGAGGAATCATTCACATTTAAGAATGCTTATACTAGATAGTGATGGCATAGGTAAAACAAGCTATTTTTCAGCAATGATGCAGAGGGACTTTGGGCTTACTATGTATAATATCAAAAGTATCCTTTCTTAGAATATCACATGTCTATTCTTCTTCTGGTTGAACCTTTCCTAACTATAATTAACCTTATCTTCATATACCAACATTTCAACAAAATTTGTGTTTCTTTTTATCCCACACAGATGAATGTAGATAATGTAATTCAATGCAGAATTTTTTAAAAGCAGGTTATAATATAGATAGATCCAGAGAGTAGAACCATCAAAGTTGGAGATGGAAAAGACCCATAAGGTCACTTTAAAGCAATGCAGGAACTATTCTCCATTGTAGACTTTTGAATAATAATAATAATAATAATAATAAGAAGAAGAAGAAGAAGAAGAAGAAGAAGAAGAAGAAAAAGAAGAAGAAGAAGAAGAAGAAGAAGAAGACTATATTGATGGGTTTCCAGACATTCTCTCACATTACTTTCCATTCTAGAAATCTCTTTCTTACAGAGTGTTTCTTTTTTTAATTTTTTGGGTGGTGGGGCAGTGAGACTTAAGTGACTTGCACAGGGTCACACAGCTTGTAAGTGTCAAGTGTCTGAGCCCAGATTTGAACTCAGGTCCTCCTGAATCCAAGGCCAGTGCTTTATCCACTGAGCTACCTACCTAGCTGCCCCCAAGAGTGTTATATGATAAGCAGTTTCAGTATCAGTTTTCATTTTTCCCTAATCTTATTCATAATTTTCCTGAATGAATAGACCACCCAATTCTTTTCTCCAGCAATGTCAACTCATTTAATGACTTTTATTAAAGTAATCCCAATATCTCCAAATACCATTCATTTATATAGAGAATTGTGCTTCTTATACTTAAGTACATAAAACCTATACTTTCCACATGTATATATAATTGTAACAGAATATTGATACATTCATTTCCAGAGTCTCCCTATTCCAATTCTTCTGTGAATATTAAAAGTATCAGTTCAATAAATCAACTAACAATTATTTAATAATTAATGTTATTTGTCAGTTGCTCTACTAGCTGTTGGGGTTATAAGTATAAAGAATGGGCAGGTAAAACAGGATGAAGTAGAGGAAGCAATTGAACCAAGCTTTCCCAACATTCCCTACAAATAACTTAAACATAATATCTCAAATTGAGTTGTGTCACTAGTGAAGACTCACAAATTGCAATTTTTCAATAACTTCTCATCCATTGTTAGTTTTCATCTTTTCATTAATTAAATATTCCCTTCAAAGTGTTTTTCCCCAAACTAGTACAGAAGCCTTCATCTTGATCATTTAATATTTTATGGCTACCAGTGCAACACTCAGACTGATCATGTTCTTTTCCTTGTTCTTGATCTATTAAAGCCCATATCCATTATTGGTCACATATGTCTCGATGATATCAGAGAATAATGGAATTTGCAGGGTAGAAGGACCTACAGCAGTCATCTGGTCCAAAATATGTAAATGCAAATCATGGTAGGTTAATAAAATATGGCCCACTTACAACCACAATGCTATTTTTTAATTCCTCTTTGATTTCAAGCCTTTTAAAACAACTGAGAAAATACTGATATTAAAAAAGTCAACTAACCACACTATAGGTATTTTTCAATCCTATCTAGCTACAGTGTCCTGGGCTAAAGTGTCTTGATGTGAGTTACTATGCCTCATGCCTCATGATTCTTCCTTTAATTTCAGGTTTGCTCACAATTAGAATTCTCCTGCTTACTGGCATTCTTTTTGAGTGTCTCCTCACACAGTCATCTTTCTGGAGGACTAGGAGGAAGAGACAAGAGGGAAAAGGAAAACTTATCTAAAATGTAAGTTTCCCCATCACCTGGAAAAAGATTCTGACATCCGCTTCACCCCTGAATTCATGAAAGACACATTTTTATTCACTGTGCCATATACACATAGCATAGGTAATAAAAGTCAATTTCAACTCTGGAATATGTAAATCTTCAGTTTATAAGAATAAATAAAAGGAAGCATATATTATCTGTGTTAGACTCTTTGGCCTCTTCATATTTTAACAAATCTTGAATTTTCTCACTTATGTTTCCATATCTTCTTAGGGTATAAGAATGACACATTCTTTCCCTATGAGCCAGTTAGTTCTCTTGACCCTCAAGACAGAAGTTTTATCATGTAGAAAATAAATCATTTGCCCCTTCTTTAGCTCCTAGCCTTCTGATCACCCCCGAGAGATCATTGGTCTGCTTTTCACTCATCAGAAACTTATTCATGTGTCTATATGAAGCCAAACTTTTGACCTTTTATTCTTAACACTATTGAATGGGTTAGTCCTCTGGTCTGATCCCATTGGTTGTCAATGTAGCTATAATAGAAGCAGTCAGCACCATGGCCAGGGATATTGACAAAGCTGAGAGTCTTTGGCTTAGAGAGTATTGTTCCAAAGGACTAACCAGGATTATAGGATCAAAGATCTATAGTTGTAGAAGACCACTGAAGTCATCTATTTTTACACACACATTTTACAAATGAGAACACAAATGTACAAGGAGATTAACTGCCTTGCTCAGGGTCATAAAGATATTTAGCCTTCATGGTGGGCCTTGAACAATAGACCTATAATTCTCAAGATAGCGATTTTTCCATAGCACTGTGCTGCCTCCGAAGTCACTCATGGATGATCTTTGCACTAATGTTATAAGCAGATGGGAAATGCATGTGATAAAACATTAAAAGATGAAACAGAAAGAGAAATTTTAATAGTGCCTGTGGATTTAATTACCTTAATCAGCTTTTGTGACTTTGGGTGGATTAGATTGTTCTCAGAGCAATAATAAAGTCTGGGGTAGGGGTGGGGGGTCAAGATTGTAGAAAGTATAACATTGCATTCTTTGAATTCCTCAAATTTTCCCCCTAAATTGGTTGTGTCTTCTAATGCTTTTTTGTAATGTAATAAAAGACAAATTAATTCGTTTTCCACAAGGCTATTATTCAAATACATGGGAACAATCTGCATTTGTCCTGATATATATCTTGCCACTGGAATAAGATGGCTCTGGAAGAGAGAGTGAGGTTAATGATTTTGCACAGCCCTCCCTCCACTTAAAATCTAATTCACTACAAATCATGACGCCAATTCCAGATGGCATGGGAAGGACAAACAACAGCCAACGTTCTGTGAGTAAGAGTTGACTCACTGTGGACCCAACTGGAAAGCTCCAGGTACCACCCTCTCTCCCTCTGCCCCCTGCCCCACTTCTGTCAATATAGGGAATCATCCCTGCCTACGGGTGATCTTCCCAAAGGATTAAAAATCTTGATTGTTCAAACTCCACAAGATATCTGTGGGGGCTAGGGTCTAGATTTTCTTAAGGACCATGCCTTAACCAAAATCATTTTGACTTTCATAGATTGGCCAAGAATAGGTCCCAGTCTTAGTCTCATTGGACATTTTTTGGCATCTTAATGGCTCAGAGTGAGGGTAAATAGCATTAACTTCTGTTTTGGTCAGAAACTCTGAGGATCTTCTGCTAGACTTCCTTCCTTCCTTCTCTCCTTTCCCTCTTTTTTTCTTTATTTCTTCCTTCCTTTCTTTCTCCATTCATTCATTCATTAATTTATTTATTTGTTTTGACTAGGTAGGAGCCCATTATCTGCCTAATTTATTACCTAGCCTTAATCACCGAATGGGCATTGCCTCAGCCAAATTGAGATCTTGGAAAGATCTTAGCTTAAAAAGGTCAAAGTATCTCTTTGCATCCAAGACTATCTTCAGTTGTCCTGATATATATCTTGCCACTGGACTCAGATGGCTCTGGAGAAGACAGTGAGGCTGTTGACTTTGTACAGCCCTACTCACTTAAATTCAATTCTTTGGAAATCATATCACCTCCCAATGTCATGGTCTTCTTCAAAAACACGGAGACAACTCCGGGGCAGCTAGGTGGCACAGTGGATAAAGCACCGGCCCTGGATTCAGGAGGACCTGAGTTCAAATCCAGTCTCAGACACTTGACACTAGCTGTGGGACCTTGGGCAAGTCACAACCCCCATTGCCCCACAAAAAATAATAATAAAATAAAATAAATTAAAAAAAAAAACATGGAGACATATCTCATTCCCACCTTGCCTTATATCTAGGAGAATCATTTTAAAATGCTTCAAATTATTCCCAAAGAACATAATTATTCTGCTGGCCTTCCACTGGCTATGCCTTAGATTGCAAATGTCTTATAAGGCATAATCTTACACTAACTCCATTGCTCCAGTTGTGGTTGGACCAAGACAGTGTATCAGAACCATTAGATTCCTCATTCAGAAGAATGTGCAGCTCTTAGTAAAGCTTGTGATTGCCTCAAACTTTATAAGTAATAATTTATCCTGCTGCAGTTCAAGTTGACCACAATGTCCAAAAAACCAGATGTCTTTTGAATGAACTACTTATTGAGTAGACATGGCTCTACCTTTTTGTAATTGTGAAGGTGATTTAAAAAAATTGTTGTACTACTCCATTTGAATTCCATCTTATTGTATTTGACTCACTTTTCTGTGGGTGGGAGGTAAGGACATTGTCAAGCAATGAGACTGTGAGTTGTTTCCCCAAATGTCTGATGTCTTGGTGTAGTAGTGTTTGATACCCTCCTCACATAGATGGGCATCATTGCTCTGGTGAATCCTGAGTCTTAGATAAACATATCTTTGCATAAAGTTCTGATATGATGTTTCTTCTGGGACTCCTCTTCATTATACCAAGGGCAGGTTTCAAAAATATAGATGTAGGATTGATATTCTTACTTGACTTGGTTAGTTACTAAGCCAAAAATCACATGAAGTTATTTGGATTAAACATCTAGCTTATAAAGCATCATAAATGCAGTATACTTCATAACAAAATCACAAATCCATCAAATTAAGAAAATATGAGAAAAGGATGCTAGAGATGGGGAGGTTCAGGTTCACAGTGTAATTACAACAATTTATTTATTTTTTATTTTAAAATAACTGTTGCTGTTTGTTCATTCTCGAAAAGGACCATGAAAATTTTAATTTATGAAAGAAAAATAATGGCTAGTGGTAAAAAGAAAGCAAAAACTTTATCTTTTTCAAGTCTCCCCTCTTTATAGATATCCTGAAACTTATCATGTTATACAAAAATATATCTTCCTAGCAATATTTAGAAAAATAAATACCCTTCCCACCTCCTTTTTTTTTAGAATAGAATTTTATTTTCCAAAATATATGTAAAAACAAATTTTAACATCAATTTTTAAAAAAAAAAATTGTTCCAACTTCTCTTCCTCCTCTATTCCCACCCCCACCCACTAGAACTCAAGCATTTCAAAATAAATTATACATGAGTAGTCATGGAAAACATTCCCACATTAGCTAGGTTGTGAGGAAAAAACAGTCAAAAAACTCCCAAAACTTCAGACTGAGGAATTGTCAAAGAGAAAAAACATTTTTTTAAAAAATGTGTTTCCAGGGGCAGCTAGGTGGCACAGCGGACAGAGCACGGGCCCTGGAACCAGGAGCACCCGAGTCCAAATCCGGCCCCACACACCCAACACCCACCAGCCACATGACCCCGGGCAAGCCACCCAACCCCAATTGCCTCACCAAAAAAGAAAAAAAAAAGAGAAAAGAAAAAAATGTGTTTCCAACTATTTCAGATACTATCACTTCTTTCTCTGTAGATGGGTTGCCATTTTCATAGTCCTTCAGGGTTATATTTGACCATTGCCTTGCTGAAAATAACCACATGCTTCCCAGCAGATCATTTTACACTATTGCTGTTATTTTGTATATAGTGCATTTCACTCTGCTTCAGTTCATGTAGGTCTTTCCAGGTTTTTCTAATAGTATCCTGTTCATCATACCCTAAATAATGTACCTTAAACTTGACAAAGAATTTTCTTCATATTAGCCCAGCAAAGTCATCATAACTATTTCCCTCCATCCTATTCCCTTCCCATGATATTTACTCTATTTTCCGTCTTCTTTTAAACTATTCCTCCTCAAAAGTATTTTACTTCTGACTGTCCCCTCCCCTACTCTACACTCCCTTTTTTTCCACCCTTCCTTCCTTATCCTCTTCCCCTCATACTTTCCTGTTAGGTTAAATAGATTACTCCTCCCAACTGGGTGTGAATGTTATTCCCTCCATGAGCCAACTCTGATGAGTTTAAGGTCTTTGAGCTAATTCTATGTTCCAAATTTTCTTCCTCCCTCTCTCCTCAACCCTCCCTATGAAATCAAGCAATTCAATATTTCATACTTGTGCCGTTATGCAGAATGTCTTCACCTTCCTTGAAAGTATTTTGCTTTTTACTACTCTCTCCTAGAATCTGCCCTTCCCTCCTTCCCCTCCCCCTCCCCCTTATCTCCCTCCCCTCCCTCAGGGCAAAATATATTACTATACCCACTTGAGTATGTATGTTAGTCCTTCTTTGAGTCAATTCTGATGATATTAAGGTTCAATCACTCCCCAATTCCTTCCCCCTCTTCCCCTCCCCTCCATAAGCTTTTTTCTTTCCTTCATATGAATAACCTCTCCCCAGACCATTTCTCCCCTTCCCCCTCCCCCAGTCTATTTCTCCTACACCTCAACCCTATTTTAAGGATGTCATTATGGGTTAGTTAGGTGGCACAGTGGACAATGCACCGGCCCTGGACCCAGGAGGCCCCAAGCCCAAATCCGGCCCCATACATAAGACACCCCACAAAGAACAAAACATAACTTCCCTTCATATTCAGCTCAGACCTGTGTCCTCTGTATTATCTTCCCATATAGGAATGTTAACAGTTTGATCTTTTAATATCCCTCATGAAGTCTTTTTCCTGTTTATCTTTTTATGCTTCTCCAGGGTGTTGTATTTGAAAGTCAAATTTTCTATTCAGTTCAGGTCTTTTCATAACAAATGCCTGAAAGTCTTCTTTCTCCTTGAAGTTCCATGTTTGCCTCTGAAAGAGGATGCTTAGTTTTGCTGGGTACATGATTTTTGGCTGTAGTCCCAGTTCCTTTGCCCTCTGGAATATCATATTCCATGCCCTCCGGTCCTTTAATGTAGAAGCTGCTAGATCTTGCTTTATCCTTATTGGAGCTCCACAGTATTTAAATTCCTTTTTTCTAGCTGCTTGCAATATTTTCTCCTTGACCTGGGAGTTCTGGAATTTGGCTATAATATTCCTGGAGGTTTTCCTTTTGGGATCTCTTTCAGGAGGTGATCGGTGGATTTTTTCAATTTCTATTTTAGCTTCTGCTTCAAGAATATCAGGGCAATTTTCCCTCACAATCTCTTGGAGGATGGTGTCTAAACTCTTGTTTTGGTCATGGTTTTCAGGTAGTCCAATGATTTTCAAATTATCTCTCCTAGATTTATTTTCTAGGTCAGCTGTTTTTCCAAGGAGATATTTCACATTGCCTTCTATTTTTTCATTCAATTGGATTTGCTTTACTGTGTCTTGGTTTCTCATAAGCTCACTAGCTTCCATTTGTTCAATCCTAATTCTTAGGCAATTATTTTCAGCAGACAGTTTTTTAATCTCCTTTTCCATTTGGCTTTTCAAACTGTTGACTTTTTTCTCATGACTCTCCTGCATTGCTCTCATTTCTCTTTCCATTCCTTCCTCTCTTTCTCTACATCTTCGTTCTATCTCTCCTACTTTCTCTTCAAAGTCCCTTTTGAGAGCTTCCATGGCCTGAGACCAGTTCATATTTTTCTTGGAAGCTTTGGATGTTGGAGCTTTGACCCTATTATTATCTTCTTCTTCTGAGGATGTATTGTGGTCTACCTTTCCCCCAAAGAAGTTTTCGATGGTCTTCTGCTTTCTCTGCCTACTCATCCTGGCTTACTGTTTCTTGGCTTTTTACTCCTTAAAGTGTAGCGCTGCTTCCCGGACACACCGTTTGTGCTACAGCGTGGCCCAGGGGGTGATTGGGCTTCTTCTCAGCCTGCCTGGCTTGTGAGTAATCACAGCCGCTTTCTCTTTGACCCGGAAACAGAAGTCTGATTGAACTCTGATTCTCTATGGTCGGAAGCTTGGCGTGCTTTTACCCCTCCCCCACTGGGCCACCACCACTCGATTCAGCCCACTGGTTCAGACCCAGGGCACTTTGCCCCAACTCTAGCAGATACTGCCTCCACTTCACCCCGGCCTACCTCCGAACCCCCTCACCAGTCCATGATCAGAGCCTCAGAAGCTGCTGGTGCTGAAGACTCTGACGTGTTGGAAGCACTGTCCCTGGCTGGGTCCGGACCACATGCTGAGCTGTTCAGCCTGATCAGTAGGTGATCAGAATCGCCCTCTTTTGCGGAGAAACAGTCTCACTCTGTTCTTATGTGCATTAGGCTGTTCTGGGTTTTGATTTTTACCGCATTATTTGGGCGTGAATGGACGGGTTTATCTGGAGCTTGTGGGAATCACAGCCTCTCCTCCGCCATCTTGGCTCCGCCCCTTCCCCACCTCCTTTTAATGGTATCTGGTAAGGAGGGAGTGAGTCAGTTTACTTTTATATTATTACCTGATTTCTGTACTGGAATTTCATCAAACCACTAGTACTTAATATTCACATTAAGGCCTTTCTAATTATTATATTTCTTACTCTGTCCAATCAGGTCCAAATAAGGTGTTCCTTCCAACAGCCTATAGGACAAAAATGATGTTTATTATGGCTTTTCATTTCTGGTTAGTGTTTCCTTTGTCTATAATTAATTCCTCCACTAGACTTAAATCTGCCTAAAATCAAGGACCATATCTTCCATGGCTTTGTGTGAATAGTGGCCTTCATGTAGTAGACACCCTAATGGGCAATTATTGATTTAGCGTATGCTGAAATATATGCTGATGATACTTATGTATACCTGATATACTGATGTATTCTCAGTATTGACATAATTTAGAATTATTTAATAGAAGATATATCAAAGCATTTTTTTTACATGTCACTGGGGACTAAGGTCTCTTTCATAACCCCTCTGATCAATTTCAAATTCAGTAACACTTCACGAACTCAATCTAAGTGACATCAATTTAAAACAGTACATCAATTCCCTGCTTCTCCAAGGAAAACCTATATGAAAACAACACCATATCAATCTCATTAGATGAGAGTAAAGCAATTGAAAATCAATATGTACATCATATAGAAAAGTCATATGAACTTTGCTTAAGTGACATCCTAAAACCTGAAACCATATATATCATATGCATACATTTAGCTTGTTCTAACAAGAGTAAGAATTCTAAGCATGGAGTAAGGCCAGAACATAGAATAACAGGAGCTCAGAAACTCAGGAAGAAAAGACACACTCATACACACACACATGCTCCCACATGCATATGCACATGTACTAATGTAGAGTGAGCACCAGCTGTAGTCAAACAAACCTAATTAAATTCAATAGTTCCCAGGTGCTCATGTGAGAATACTTCCTACCAATTATGAATACAAATCTACCCTAAAACCTTAATCCCCCACTTCAAAAATTGTAGGCCTTTATGTACACTTTTTTTTGTGCCACTATACTTCATTTTCTTTGAAGATATAATATGCAAAGTTTATACAACAACAGGGAAACATTTTTCTTCATCCATGATAAGAATTTACTTAAATTATTTCAATGTAAGATATTAAAAGTTTAGTATTGAACATCTTGGCAAGAAGAAAAACTACATCCTCCTGAGTTTTCCTTTTCTGTTTTTTTCTACCAGATGTTCATCCTTTTCTATTTCATCTTCAGTCAAAATCTCATTGAATTCACCTAATCCAAGAAAGATCCATCTGCAATAAAATTCTACCTCCATAAAACTCATAGTTGTAAAATTATATTTTCACAAAAAAAATTTTTTAAATAAAATATAGAGTAAAATAGAACATTTGCTAATATATTTTTTCCTGAAACATTATTTTCTCAGTATAATTCCCTTCCCCAAGCATAATTTATTAAGGAAGTAAATCCCATTCTTATACATTTTCATGTTTACTACCTATTAAATATTCTCCAAAAATGAAATCTACAAGTAACTAGCTATTTTTAATACAAAATAAAAATTAGTGAAATGATTTTTAGCTAGTAAAATTATGGAAAGTGTTTTTTTAAAGTTCAGAATCTCCTTTTCCAATTATGACATATATTTAATATTATTGAAATATTTTTGAAATTGTTTAAAATACTTTTGCTTATTAGAGTTTAAACTATTAGACTATTTTTTGTATGTTTCTAACAGTATTTAATCTTAACTGTATATATGAGTGTGGATGTGTATACACACATATATACACATATGTGTATATATATATATATATTTACATATAGTCATAAAGGATATTTCTAAAATTTAGGATAGTTCAAAAATCTGAAATCTTCTTAAAACATCCCCTCAATTCTTCTGGCATGAACATCAAGTACTTGCTAATGTACACTGATGAAAAACCATCATATTTACTACAGCATTTTACATATGTTTTTTGGTCAATCAATTTAGATATTTCTCTTTTTTGTTTATGTCTTGCTTTTCCTGACCCCCCAAAATATCTTAACATATTGGGGTGTTATATAAAGTTAAATCAAATAATTTGTTGCAAGTGTTTAAATTTGGGTTTCAATTTCTATTTGCATGACTCAAATCCCTAGAATTTGCATCTTTAAAGGCAGTTTTATGGTCCTCTTGTCCAAAGATTCTAGACACATTGGCTACACCATAAAGACCATGACATTTAGGGTCAGAAAACTAAAGTTCAGTTCATAGTGGTGGGACTGGGAGAGAGATTGCAGAAAATCTCTGGGCTTGTAGTTCCATGTGTATAAAATGAGAACCTGGTAATATTATAACTTTAAATTTCCTACCTGCTTTAATTCTGTAACCTTATTAACTGCCTACATCAACTTAAATTTCAAAGCAGATTAGAAAGTTTCTCAAAATGCTTACCTCATAAACCTGTGAGATATATAGTACAAGGTAATTCCTCTATTTCCAAGAGGAGTAAACTAAAGCCCAAAGAGAATATGACTTTTTTTTTTCTTTTTGCAGGGCAATGGGGGTTAAGTGACTTGTGCAGGGTCACACAGCTAGTGCGTGTCAAATGTTTGAAGCCGAATTTGAACTCAGCTTCTCCTGAATCCAGAGCCAGTGATTTATCCACTGCGCCACCTAGTTGCCCTCAAGAATATGACTTTTGAAAGGTAACAGTAAGTTTTAATCAGGAAATAAAGCACAAACATCCTAATATTCAAGTATTATGACTTTTTTTTCCTGTGAAATTCAATTTTACTATGACTCACCCCATACCACTCAACCTCCTGAATACGATTGGCCTTTTTTTAAACAACTACTATTGAACTTGCTTTACTCATGCCACTGTCAATAACTAGTTATATAGATATGGATGAATCATTCTATTGCTTTCCTCATCTGTAAAATAAGATAACGAGACAAGATTCCTTCTAAAGTCCATGAAACCTTTTATATGCATCAATTTTAATGTTTAAATGTCCTGTGTCAAAGCCCTAGGATTGGCACCTCACTAATTGTCTAAATAAATTTTCAACATTAGTTTGTGGACATTCTTTTAATTTTTTTTGGTTAATTGTTTTCTATATAATCAGTTTCTTTAAAAACTTATGTATTTTATTTTTTATATCTAAACATATTCTCATAAGTGGTCTATAAACTTTACTAAAGTACAAAAGGTGCAGTGAACAGGAAAAAAAATATTTAGAACCCTTGTTATATGAATGTGCTCTTGACATATGTTGACAGAGCTAACCAGGTATGTCTTGCTTCTGGTTATTGCTTTTTAATTTGAGGGTTATTTTTTTGGCAAAGTCTAACTCCACATCTTCTTTGTGATGAGTAGGTCACCCTGATTTCTTGAAAATTCTGTTAGTAGAGTATAGGACTACTTTGAAAGTTGCTATGAAGCTGGAAAGACTTCAGCCAAAGATGGGATATATACATACACATACATACATACATATATATTTTGATGGGGCAATGGGGATTAAGTGACTTGCCTAGAGTCACACAGCTAGTAAGTGTCAAGTATCTGAGGCTGTATTTGAACTCAGGTCATCCTGAATTCAGGGCTGGTGCTTTATCCACTTTGCTATCTAGCTGCCCCTGGGATATTTATTTTTAATACAAAGACCAGCTTGGTAATATTTTTATAGGCTCATTATGGATTGATAACCACAAACATATATATTTATATTCATACATTCATGTATATGTATGTATGCCTTTTGATAAACAGAAGTATGCTTAACACAAGCATATATGTGTGTATACATATATGTAAAATCTAAATAATTGATTCAGACGTGGAGCTGTTTTCTTCAAAGGCTGAGGAACCACCCATGGCTAAAAAATATTGATCTTTATAGTAATGAAGTGTTTTCTTTTAAGGTTGAGGGGTAAAGATAGGGGTGAAAAGGTGCATCTTATGTCCTGCAAATTACCAAAATTGTATAACTAACCCATCTGTTTTAGTTTAATTTATAATCCTAAACTAGTAATCCTCTTCATATAACTTCAGCTCATTATATGTTATCCAGAATAAGGTAAATCAACAAACCCATGTAAGCATTAATGCTTAAGGGAAGCCTGTCAAGATGATCACTGGCATTTACAATGCATAATGAATGGAATAACCAATGTTTAATAATAAAATAATATTATTCTTTCAAAGAGTCAAAATGTCCCCAAAATCAAAGCCTAAAAATGTTCAAATATGAAGTCGTGCTTTGATTTTGTCACTCTATTCCATGGATATTTCTTCATTCACCTAGGAAATTGAACTCTTCTATTACTTCAGAAAAAGGTATTTTATAATCAAAAGAATCACTGTCTTGTAAAGGACCATAGTGATCATGTAGTAATTTCACCAGGCCACTAAACATTTTAGGAGCATTAGAAACAGAAACTAGGAATACTAAAACCTGATACAGTACTAGTCCCTCATAGTAGTTCCAAGTGGATCACAGTGTTATGTATATATGTTTTTCAGTTTGTATTGAAAACAAATATAGCCTAATGTAGGGAAGAGATTTAGACACATAGAATTTGGGTTCAAATCCTGTCTTTGCTATTTACTGCCCATTAGGGCAGCTTACTACTTTTAGGCATCAATTTCTTATTTGTAAATTGTGAAACTGGAGCTGTATACTAAATAAGATCAAGCTATATATCCCATGAGATTTAATGAGAGCTAAAACTTATCTTGTATTTTAGCTATAATAATAATAATAATAATAATTTCTGATAGGTACATTAAAGGATGAATATTGTAATCATGTAGACGCTTGTGTGGTCTGTCATTTTTTTAAATAAATGTTGAAAATTGATTACAAAATCATTCCTCTTCTATTCCTCATAACAAAGGGGGGCATCTCAGCAAATACAGATTCTTAGTATGAGGTTTTATCTTTTTTGTCTAATATCATTTTCTGACCATAGGTAAATGTCTTTTAAATCTTTTAATTCTATCACATTTAAATATATTTTCCTTTGTTGCACTCTCTGCTTCAACTTACCTCCCATTTCAAAAAGGGCTTGGGGCTTGATTCCTTTGTCTGGTCCCTAAAAACAGTATTTATCAAACAAAGAAAATTAATAAAAACACAAGAGATCATGTAAAATACTTCTAAAAATCTTCCGTAATTCCTTCTTCTATAGTTGGTAAAATAGATTTCTCTGTTTTTTCTTAACTAGAAACATATGGATATACATTTTAATAAAAAGATACAAATTTAACATTAAAATGGTAAACATAGTAAATACACTACAACCCTTAGACACCACAGAAATTAGAAAAGTCCTTCAAGATGGTCAATGAATAGGAAAGATAATTTCTGTCCTATTTTTTTTCTAACCAATCGAGAAAAACAAATAAATAATTATAAAAATAAATAATTCAAGCAGGAAAGAATCTTTGAAAAGATTCCTTTTACATGACTAAAAATAATTTCTATGTGTCAAATAAAGTGAGAAGCGAAGATGTAAATTATACATTCCCCATAGGATATATGGATATGTGTGGATATGTGTGTATGTATATATGTATACACCCATATGTATATATATATATCCAAATTTGGCAGAAAGTAAGACTAACATCTTCGTCTAGACAAAAATAAAAATTCAAAAGTTTATATTTCATTGTTTAGGTAACAAATAAGTAGTTCAAATATTGAGATTATGAGTCCTATAGTCAATGCTCTATGTTCCTTGTTGATTCAGATGGTACTGGAAAAGTGAACTTTAAAACAAATAGACAAGATAAATAATTATTAAAGTTGCCATTTTTCTTTCTGTCAGATTTGAAAACCTGTTGCTAAATCTGATATTCCTGTGCCCTTGGGACATGCAAAAGGTATCAAAATTCACATTCTGTAAGTACTTAGTCTATGCATTTTTCTATTATAATTTTATATTCCAAATTACATATAAAAAAAATTTTGACATCAATTAAAAAAAACTTTGTGCTACAACTTCTCTTCCTTCTTCCCTTTCCACACAGCAACCCCAAGAACTCAAGCAAATCAATATAAGTTATAGATGAGTAGTCATGGAAAACATCTCCACATTAGGTAGGTTGTGAAAGAAAACAGATAAAAAATTAAAACTTTAGATTAAAAAATGTCAAAAAAATACGCTTGAACACTTGTGTGGTCTGTTTTCAGATACCGTCAGTTCTTTCTCTGTAGATGGATTACAATTTTAATAAGTCCTTCAGAGGAGCAGCTAGGTGGCGCAGTGGATAAAGCACTGGCCCTGGATTCAGGAGTACCTGAGTTCAAATCCGGCCTTAGACACTTGACACTTACTAGCTGTGCGATCCTGGGCAAGTCACTTAACCCCCATTGTCCCGCAAAAACAAAAACAAAACAAAACAAAACAAAATAAGTCCTTCAGAGTTATATTGGATCATTGCATTCATTGCTGAAGATAACCACATCCTTCCCAGCAGATCATCTTACACTATTGTTGTATATAGTACATTTCACTCGGCTTCAATTCATGTAGGTCTTTCCAGGTTTTCCTGATAGCATCCTGTTATCATAACTTTTATATAGTACCTTAAACTTGACAAAAAATTTTCTTCATAATAGCCCAGCAAGGTAGGTATCATACATTTTGTCATTATAATCAATCATCATAACTGTCACCCTCCATCCTATTCCCTTCCCATGATATTTACTCTATTCTCTATCTTCTTTTACCCTATTCCTCTTAAAAAATGTTTTGCTTCTGACTGTCCCCTCCCCTGCTTTGCCCTCCCTTATTTCACCCTTCCCTCCATATCCTCTTCCCCTCCTACTTTCCTATAGGGTTAGATAGATTACTCATCACAATTGGATGTGCGTGTTATTCCTTTCTTGAGCCAACTCTGATGGGATTAAGGTCTTTGAACTAATTCTGTGTTCTAAATTTTCTTCCTCTCTTCCTACTTAAACCTCTCTATGAAATCAAGCAATTCAATTTAAGTGATTCATGTGCAGTTATGTAGAACATCTTCACCTTCCTCGAAAGTGTTTTGCTTTTTACTGCTCCCTCCCCCAGTCTGCTTTCCCTTCCTTCGTCTCTTCCACCCCCCCTCCCTTATCTCCTTCCCCTTCCACTTTCCCTGATGGCAAAATATATTATTATACTCACTTGAGTATATAAGTTATTACCTTTTTGAGCCAATTCTGATGATAGTAAGGTTTACTCTCTCCCTTACTCCTTCCCACTCTTCCTCTCCCTTCTGTAACCTGTTTCTTGTTTCTTTTATATGAGCTACTTTGCCCAAGTCTACCTCTCCCTTTCCCTTTCTTCCAGTGCATTCCTCTTGCCCCTTAAATTTATTAAAAAGATGTCATGATGGATTAGCTAGGAGGCACAATGGACAAAGCACCAGCCCTGGATGTAGGAGGCCCAGAGCCCATATCCAGCCCCAGACATAACAAACCCCACGCAAAACAAACAAACAAACAAACAAAAAAACACAAAAAAACAAGGATAAACAAAAAAATGCTTTACATATATCATCTCTTCATATTAAGTTCAGACCTGTGTCCTCCATCTAAGTGTATTCCTTTCAGCTGCACTAATACTGAGAAAGTTCTTATGAGTTCAAAATATTATATTCCCATGTAGGAATGATAATGGTTTAATCTTTTAATATCACTCATGATTTCTTTTTCCTGTTTACCTTTTTATGCTTCCCCAGAGTCTTATATTGGAAAGTCAAATTTTCTATTCAGTTCAGGTCTTTTCATCAAAAATGCCTCAATCTCCTCTTTTTCATTGAAGTCCCATTTTTTCCTTTGAAAGATTATACACAGTATTGTTGGGTATGTGATTCTTGACTGTAGTCCCAATTCCTTTGCCTTCTGGAATATCATATGTCATGCCCTCTGGTCCTTTAATTCAGATGCTTCTAGAACTTATTTTATCCTTATTGGAACTCCACACTATTCGAATTCCTTTTTTCTAGCTACCTGCAAGATTTTCTCCTTGTGCTGGGAACTCTGGAATTTGGCTATAATATTCTTGGAGGTTTTCCTTTTGGGATCTTATTCAGAAGATGATTGGTGGATTCTTTCAATTTCTATTTTACCTTCTGCTTCTAGAATATCAGGGCAATTTTCCCAATCTCTTGGAGGATGCTGTCTAAACTCTTATTTTCGTCATGGTTTTCAGGTAGTCCAATGATTTTCAAATTATCTCTCCTGGTTCTATTTTCCAGGTCAGCTGTTTTTCCAAGGAAATATTTCATATTGCCCTCCATTTTCTTATTCCTTTGGATTTGCTTTACTTTCTAGGTTTCTCATAAAGTCACTAGCTTCCATTTGTTCAATCCTAATTCTTAGGCAATTATTTTCTTCTGAGAGCTTTTATATCTCCTTTTCCATTTGGCTTTTCAAGCTGTTGAATTTTTCTCATGACTCTCCTGCAGTGCTCTCACTTCTCTTTCCATTCTTTCCTCCGCCTCTCTAAATCTTCCTGCTATCTCTCTTACTTTTTCTTCAAAGTCCCTTTTGAGTGCTTCCATGGCCTGAGACCAATTCATATTTTTCTTGGAAGCTTTGGATGTAGGGGCCCTGAGGTTGTTATTCTCTAATGAGGGTGTACCTTGATCTTCCTTGTTGAAGAAAATTTTTATAGTTCTCAACTTTCTTTGCTTTGTCATCTTGCCATCTCTTACTTGACATTTAACTCCCTCTTACAGTGGGGCCATACTTCCAAGCTACACTGGCCCAAACTTCAAAGGGTCACATGTGTATTAGTTTGAGGGAGGGCAGGTTTTTTCTCTCCTGGACAGTTCTATGGTTGGAAGATAACCTCAAGCCAACTTGCTAATTAACCAACCAATAAAACTTTGTGTGCTACTGTTCTTAGCTCCAACAAGCCTACACACCTCCCCTACCTTGGCCTACTGCCTCTCATGATTTCTTCCTGGTTTCCCACTGGGATGGTATAGCTGAATTCCTCTTAGGTCCCTCGGACACCCCTGTATTCCACCCCTCGGTAGCTGTTCAACCCTTTTACCTGACCACAAGTTTAGTTCCAGAAGACGCTAGTGCTGTAGCTGATTCGGGGTATTGGGGCTAAGTTTCTCTGGTGCAGCCTGCCTGAAGACTGTGTCAGCATGACCCCAGTGTTAGATTCTATTTCCAGTCCAGCATGGCCCCTTCTAAGCTGTCTTTGGCTGGGAAATATTTTCAGCCCATCTTTTTTGTGAGGTTTGCAGTTCCAGGGGGTGTTTTATTTCTGTTTTGAGGGGAATTGTGTCAGGAGCTCTGTGTATTTACTGTCTTTCCTCTGCCATCTTGGCTCTGCCCCTTTACTTTCTTCTAGGAGTCCCTATATATGTTTTTTTGTTTGTTTGTTTTGTTTGTTGTGGGGCAATGGGGGTAAAGTGACTTGCCCAGGGTCACACAGCTAGTAAGTATCAAGTGTCTGAGGCCGGATTTGAACTGAGGTACTCCTGAATCCAGAGCCAGTGCTTTATCCACTGCGCCACCTAGCTTCCCCCCCTATATATGTTTTAACATTTGGGAAAGGAACCATATTACATCTTTACATATTTAGATGCTTAAGCCCATGGATAATTTATTTTTCTTAATAAATCATTAGCTAAAGAAATATTTGCATTTCATAATTATTTTATTTATAAGCAATCACATTTGATCATGATTGCTATAAAGACAAAACCATTAGTTAATTTCCTTTTGCCAAGACAATGCATAAATTTACCTTTTTTGCATGTGGGTACACATTACATGTGCAAATTACAAAAAAGCTCCTTAAGAATAGGAATTGTTTCTTTCTTTGAATTTGTAGTCAAGCACTTAGTAGTGTTGGTACATTGTAGGCACTTGAATTCTTGATGGTTATGAAGATGACATGAGCCCACACAAAAGCATATGTGTGTATATATTTATATTTATATCTATATGTATATATACACACATATATACATTTACATATATATGCATAGACATGTGAATATACACATATATACATGCATTTTTATGGAGCAGTATAATTTAGTGAGGATATGATCATATGTTTACATGCTCTCATTGCTACATATATACATATACATGTATGTGTATATGCATACAAATACACATTACTATTTACCCATATATGCACATATATACATAAATGCATGAAAGCAAGTTCACTTACATCTACACATGTGTATATATGTATATACACATACATTTGTATAGATACTATATATACACTTACAATACAAATATGTAGGTATTTTAAAAATCAAATCTTAAAACATAACATATTTTGTAAAATAGTATTTTTTTAGTTATCTCATTTCTTACCTTTATCATATATGAGCTTGTTAGGAAATTAAGACATAAGAACATTGAAATGTTTTTCATTTTTTAAAAATAAAATTATTGAGATTTTAAATGAAAATTTTATTTTACTTATTTGTATTATATGCACCAGACAACAAAATACATTTAACACCAGTACAAAAATCAACATATTAGATACCTATTTTCAATCTAAATGCCTTTCCCCCTTTTTTGTTTTGCTTTAAAATAAGTATATATTACTTTGGAGATTTTTCTCCTTGAGCTTATTCTTTTCTTTGAAATTCTAAGTACTTGTTAGCAAAGAAAATGTACAATATTGCTATTTTTTTCAAAATTGTACTTTGTCAATGCAAGAAATGCTTGTATGTTTTATATACTACCCATATAGTGGCCTAACATTGAACAACCACATGATGTATGATTTACAAACTTAGCCATAAAAAATACTTTCTAATGTATGACCAGGAGACTGGTAATAGAAGAGACATTGAAAATACCTTCAATACAAACTACTCCAAGACAAGGGAACATTCTGGCATGAAGTATTAAAGAATAAGGTCTCTCTTGGGTATTTAGTATTTTACTATTCACTTGCACAATTCTATAGATACATTTTTTAAAAAGTCTTCATATAGTGATGATGGTGTTATATAATATACAACAACACTAACCAAAAATTGATACCATTAGTGCACTTCTAAGCAGACAGATGTTTATATATTGAAACCTTGACACTGTTGGCATCCTGCTTGACAGTTTCTCTCGTGATGCCATAGACTAACTGAATGGTGCTCATGCAATGTGGTGAACTCTTTGCAGATTTTAACGTGTAAGTAGAAACATCTGTGCTATCATATGATTTTTATCTCCTTGTTCATTTCTTTTTCCCAACATCCCTTCAAACATACAATAGTGCTACTGGGCAATGTTCTTTTGTAGTGAAAGATACTTGGTAGGGATTAACTAAAACAGCAAGGAAAAAAAGGAAAAAAAAACCAGCAAGGGAGACAGAGTAGACTGCAAATTCAATCTTTTATGATTCCATTGGGATATAGGAAATATTAGTGAGCCTGAATATCAAGCTTATATCTCACATTAATATTTCATATACATAATTCTACTGACACAACTAGTACAACAGAAATCTTTATGAGAAGTTGTATTTCACCAATAGGAATATGATGGGGCTGGTTTATAAGTGTACAAATAACAGAAATATAAATGAAGAGCTTGAAGTACTATTACCCATAGGTATTACTGCCATTCACCTGACCTCATTCACCCTAACTTACTATTTTTTCTGTTCACGACACCCAAATCTAAATTGGGACTCATGGATGAGACGTAATTTATCATTGTCAAAAAGTATAAAACTGGGTCTTCTCCAAATTTATCCCACCCTGGGTGGCAGTGATAATATAATTTTTTTTTCTGATAGGGGTATGAACAGTATGCATTTATTTAAGCATACAATTCCCTACTCACTAGAATCTGATAAAATCACATCAGACATGCAAGTGAACAGTGAAGCTTATTGTTGTTTATCCTTCATTTTTACAAAGGACCAGTGACATCATGGACGATGATTTGACTCATGCCTGAATTCTATTTAAGCATGGCAGAGTTTCATAGAGTCATCAAATTCACTCTCTCTTCCAGAGTTATCAAATTCCAATGGCAAGACAAAAGTCAAGATGACTGGTAATGGCCTGAGATGCAGTGGATGTCACCTTGGAGTCTTCAATATCTGACCAAAGTCTTAACATTCCATAGTACCTGATCAGCCACCTTCATTGCCACTGGAACAAATTTTTCTTATCCACCCAGTCTTTACATGCTTGGGTGTGAGATTTAAAATTGGATATTAGATCATAAATCTCCCCTCTTTAACCTTTCCCTTAATTTATCTCCCAGACTAGTAAATGGAAGAAGCTTCTGGTTTTCTAGTTAGAGCTTTATTGTGTGGTAGTTACCAGGTGATGTTGATTAGAGGGATAGGAAAGTAGAAATACAAAACAAATAGTATTAAGTCTAAGCTTAGTCTATATTCCATATAAAACTCACCAAAAGCCCAAGGCCACCTTTGGGGAGAGAGAGAGACCGAGTCAAGTGTGTGCTGCTAACCACGAGCCGGGCCGAGTCGAACTCCAGTCAGCATCTGTCTGTGCAGCACAGCCAGGGGACCAGCAGAGCAAGAAAAAAGCTCCCACTTCCGTTCTCTCCTTGCCTTTTAAGCTCGCACCCCGGAAGTTGAGTGCTTAGCAGGCGGACTGGCATGTGTAGCTCATGCCGTTGGTCTCCTCCCCTAAAGGGTGGTCCTTCAAAAAAAACTGGCATCTCTCCATTATCGCTAACCGACTGTTAAAACTTTTTACCACATGGGGTAAACACCCACCAACTCACCAACAGCTTTGAATTCTGTTGCTTACCCTCAACCTGGTTTAGCCAATCTACTGAGAAAGATTACTGGGGTATGGCCATTGCGCATGGTACAACTTCTAGGAGCCACAGATAAGAGTGTATATAAATATAAATATAAACAAATATAAATATATACATACTCTCTTCACATATATATGTGTAGATATGTATATATGTACTCTATATAGCCATACATATATACACAAAACACATAAATATGCATATGTTTCTGTGTATGTATATACGTGTTTCTGTGTGTGTGCATATATACATATATAGGCATGATATGTATGTGCATATATAAATATCTATACACACATATGTATGTATGTATGTATGTATGTATGTATGTATGTGCATATGTATGTATAATCTGACCTGTGGCTCCAAGGTGTCAACTACTCATATATTCATATAGTCACATACTAATTTTTTCCCCCTGAATCTAGGTACTCTTCAGTTCATGGAGATGCTATAAACCTGGAAGTTAAGAAAAAATCAATTAAATGCATTTAGATATAGATTTCATGTCCACCATTCCAAAATGAGTATGTTTGTTGGGAACAGGATGGCAATGGTAGGGAGGAGAGCTGTATAAAGGAATGGATTTGAGGCAGGAACCAGAGAAAGTTTCTAACTGCTGATTGTTGTAATGATTTCTTGCTCATGGTTCTATACCTGGTTTTAACTCTGATCCTGGCTTTTCACAATTCTCTGGACACTGGTTTTCAATTGGATTTGAAAAAAAAAATTGTTATGAGGAGGCTTTAATTGGGGTGTGAGTTAATAGGGAGTGATATAGTTGCAAAACAATAAATAAATAAATAAATAAATAAATAAATAAATAAATAAATAAATAAGAGTAACACCAAAACAAAACATTTTAAAATATATAGAAGGGGAAAAATTGAGAAAAGTAATATAAATGTAAATATTTTTACATTTTTTAAGTTTTATATATATATATATTTAAAAACAAATGTATGGGGGCAGCTAGGTGGCACAGTGGATAAAGCAACGGCCCTGGATTGAGGAGGACCTGAGTTCAAATCCAGCTTCAGACATTTGACATTTACTAACTGTGTGACCCTGGAAAAGTCACTTAACCCTCATTGCTCCACCAAAAAAAAAACAAAACAAAACAAAACAAAAAAGCAAATGTATGTACATAAAGATTTTTTTTTTCAGACCATTTCAAACTGTCTTTTTAGATTCTTTATTTTCCATTGAGATGTATATGTTGGCTGAGGATTGTAAAGTTCATAATGGAGGGATCAAAACCTCCTTTTTTTGTTTTTTCTTGATTTAAAAAAAAGTTACATGTCATTTCAGTAGCTCAAAATTGCAGACTTTGCAGACAATAAATTTAGTTTCCCTTTTCTTTCCCTATACTAAAGGCTAACTCTTCTCTGTCATCATTTTTTTTTTCCATGGGTAATGGAGAGAAGAATGGAATTTTCCTTGATCAATGTTAATTGGCCTTTAACATTTAGTTCTGGACCATATCAACAAATAAGGCATAAGTGAATTTGAATTGTAGGGGATTCATGTTTATTTACTGATGCCACTGATAGTAAAGGGCAACACTGTTAAACAATTATAAATGCTTTGAGACTGTGTTACTTGTGGTTTGAAAGTACATATAGAGGGGCAGCTAGGTGGTGCAGTGGATAAAGTGCTGGCCCTGGATTCAGGAGGACCTGAGTTCAAATCTGGCCTCACACACTTAACTATTACTAGCTGTGTGACCCTAGGCAAGTCACTTAACCCCAATTGCCTCACCAAAAAAAAAAAAAAGTACATATAGAAGGGGAAGAGATGCATAAATATAAATGTTGGTATAAAGAGTTCTAGCCTATTCGTTGGACATATTTTTATTTAATAAACTGTGAATTGCTTTGGAAATGGAGGAGGCTTTGGCAAATTGCATTTTCTGGAGATACTTTAACAGTATTTTTTTTTCAGGGCAATGAGGATTAAGTGACTTAACCAGGGTCACACAGCTAGTAAGTGTCAAGTGTCTGAGGCTGGATTTGAACTCAGGTACTCCTGAATCCAGGGTCAGTGCTTTATCCATTGTACCACCTAGCTGTCTTACTTTAACAGTAATCTTGAGATTTGCTTATCTGAATGTTGGGTATACTAGGATTAAGCAAGGTTAATAGACCTGATACATATTTTTAACCAGAGAATGAAGAAAGAAAGGTATGTTCAAACATGTTTAAGGAGCACCAGTAGGAAGTCATAAGAAGGCAAAGAAAACCAAGAGCTTATAAAAATTGGAAGCCAACTTAAAGGCATAAGATGGGCAAACATTAGATGCATCACTCATTCTGTTTCAGGTGTAGTCCGTACTGCCATTAAAACCAACAGAAGAGAAAGAACCATGGACAAATGAATCCAGCTACTGATGAGGTCAGTATGTTTGGCTAAGGGCAGAGCTCCTGGAATTATGTATGGAAAGATTCAGGGGCCAGAGGGACTTCTCTGCCATGCTTAGTCTCTCAAGGGAGGCACTAGTTCTAGAAGGCCTAGAGGTGAAGACTAGACAAAGCAGAATTCTGATGTCACATTATCTCAAAGCCCATGATGAGACACATCTATGATGAAAAGTGTACCCTTAACTTATAGAGGAAGTTTCAGTCTAGTGTGGTTTGAGAATATTCCACTAAATTGAAAACAGAGCTAAGAAGAGGAAACACAAAACTAGGGATAATCAATGTGAAAGTGGTTTGGTTGATGTTTGCATTTGCAGGGTTACAATACAATGCTCATATTTCTTAACTCATGGGCATCAGTGTAATTTCCTCAAATAAGAATCATCTCATATGGAATCAGAGATCATGGAGCAACCTACCCTAAGTTTGGTGGTCATAATTAAGGACTAGAAAATAAGAAAACTCCAGAGTATCCCAACAAGAAAGAGATGTTTAATGAGAGAAAAGTTTCTGTCCCCATGAGATTATCATTATCTGATTGGTCTTATCTGTGGGTTCAGTTTTTGCATCAGAAACAGAGAAGCATTTTGGGGTCATCTATACAGAATTTTTTAAAGTTAAAACAGGTTTAATAAACTCAACCTTTGCTAGTGCTTCCTCTGTTCTTTGTGCTTAATAAAATGCTAGGAGTGTGGAGAAGAAAAATAAAGACTATCATTGAATCATTATTAGGGGCTCAATTCATTGCTGTGCAGAGATATCATCCAAAAACTCTAATTTCATCTATTTTGAGAAGAGTCTAGAGGGCTCCAGAAATGCTGAATTGAAATAATGGATATTTATCAGCATTTGAGAAATAGAGACATGCTAGAAAAGAACTCTGAATATCAGTTTCTATCTCTGAGCTAAGATCACACACAATCAATATTTCATCATCTAATTAACAATTCTAGTTGGCATTGTGGGTTATTTTGTAATTGCTTCCCTCAATGACATTTTGAATTTTTCATGCCATGAACAGTATTATTCTATTTCTCTTACATAGAAGTATCAGACTTCTTGGATGTCCGCGGCTTACCATGTATGCTGAAGAAATCAACTTTTCTTTAATATAAGGTAAAATTCATGGAATTTATTTTGAGACTAGGCTGGCTAAAATTTGATCAAAATTACATACAGATCATACGGGACTGGATCTTACATACTTAATTAAAAGCAATACAGCATTTTCCCATATAAGGCAATTTTCTATTGTCACTCATTCCACATTTCTCAACTTATACAGCTTCAGATATTAGCTTTTAGACAAAATCTAAGTTTCATTTTGTTATTGAAATTATTTTTTAAATTAACAAATGCCTATTTTTCTTCCTTCTACCAACCTCCCACATGATTTTTTAAAAAATTTTTACAAAACAAGCCCATTAGAAAATATGGATGTTTAAGCAAAATAAACTTCTACAATGGTCATGTCCAAATTATACATCTCATTTTGCTCCTTGAATCCATCACCTCTCTGTCATAAAGTGAGTAGCATGTTTTTACATCTGTCCTTTGGAATCATGGTTGAGCACTGCATTTCTCTGAAATGTTGTCTTTTGAAATTGATTGCCTCTATAACAATATTGAAATTATATATGTATTGAAAAGTTCTCCTTCTGCTCATTTGACTCAGTAATACTTCATACAAGTCTTTTCCCGGTTTCTCTGAAACCCCAGTTTTGTACTATATTTATATATGCCATAATTTTTTTTCATATCCCCATTAGTTCCCTGCTTGGATACCACAAAAATAGATGTTATATTTTGAACATATCAGCCATTTTTATTTTCCTTTGATTACTTTGGGGTAAATATTTAGTAATATTGTTTCTGGGACAAAGTGTATGAAATAGTAATTCATGGGACATAGTCCCAAATTGCTTTCCAGGTTGACAATTCAAAGTTCAAACAACTGTGCATCAATATTCCTTTTTTTCCCTACATCTCTTATAACATATTTATTTTTTTAAATTTCTTTTTTGTTTGTTTTTGTTTTGCTTTTTTGGTTTTTGGTTTTTGCAGGGCTATGGGGGTTAAGTGACTTGCCCAGGGTCATATAACTAATAAGTGTCAAGTGTCTAAGGTCAGATTTGAACTCAGGTACTCCTGAATCCAGGGCCGGTGCTTTATCCACTGCACCACCTAGCTGCCCCCTCTTATAACATATTTAAAAATCAGTTTTGACAGTCTGATAGGTTTAAAGTAGAACTTCAGAGATGCTTTAATTAGCATTTCTCTCATTAATGGTGATGGAGTATTTTTCATGTGTTTATTGATATCTTAGATTTCTTCCTCAGAAAAATGCCTGTTCATATCCTTTAACCATTTATTAAATGGTGAATGGCAAAGGGACTAAATATGAATGGCAAGAAAAGACCTTCCAGGAAAATGGGTATACAGCAACCTCACAACCATGACAACCCATAGGGCACATTTTCCCCCTTTTTGTTATAGAAAATGACATATTGGAGGTACATATAACTTCAATTAATCCATTGACATTTATTAGGTACCTATTATTTGTTAGGCTTTAACTAAATGCTGTGGATACAGTTTTTACTGTAAAAGATTCTACAATCTAATGGGTTAGACAACATTCAAGACTTCAAGTAAAGGAAAACATTAAAGTAAGAAATAAGATTTAAAGGAAGTTATGGAGTTCAGAGAGCAGAGTGGATGAGACAAAACATTCTGGATATGGGAAGAAGCAGAGAAACTTCCCTGCACTGAGAGATAGAATGTTTTGTTGATAGAATAGCCAAGATGCCAGTGTCACTGACAGGGAGTAAGGTGTAAGATTAGATTATTTCATAAATGGCTTTGAATGCCAAACAGTATTCTATAATTGATCCCAGGGCCATTATCAAGTATGGGGTTGACCTGTGCTTTACAAAAATCAATTTAGTGGCTAAATATACATGGGTTGAGAATAGGGAGAGACTTGAAGCTGGGATACCCACTAGCAGGCTATTATAATAACCAAAGCATTAGATGATAGGAGTCTCTACTAAAGTGATGACCATCACTTGAGGGACAATGCAAAGGGTTATTGGGTAGAAGAAACAATCTAAACTAGGAAACTATGGAATTTCTGATTGCCTACTACTCTTGTCAGTTAACACTCAGGGTAGGAGTGAGGCAATACAACTACTTGGTAACAGATAAATAAACCCAGTGCTCAGAAAGATCTTGGAACATTGGGACATAATAAACACAACTATTTACTGATTGATTGATTAAGTCAAGGCAGCCCTAGATACATGGCTAAGCAAATGGTAATGGCAATTGATCCTTTCTGACCATGAAAATTTAGGTTTAAAGTGGTAGTGATGGTGATTCTTGTTGTTGTTTAAATAATTGCTTATTATCTAGGTATGATCTGTCATATTCTTATGCTCATTGGAATGAAAGAAAAAGGGAGAGGAAGGTGAGACATACTAGAGATTATTGGCAGTTAAAGAGCATACAAGCAGAGATCATGCCTGGGAAAACATTGTCAAAACTGAGGTAAAAATGAATAAACAGAAATTCACTTTAACTCAAAAAATTGGTCCAGAGGGCTAAATTAAAGGGAAAAAATCAAGAACTGGCCTGAGAACAAAAGGTCTAAATAGAATTCCAAATGAGTAAATAAAAATACAGGCCAAAGTCACTGATCTAGAGGCACTGATCTAGAAGGCCAGAAAGAAATTTGAAAGCATATTCTGAAAATAAAATGTTCATGATATGGAGAATGTCAGAATGGAAAAATATTAGAAAGTGCAATTGAAGAATGGACAACTAAGTGTATTTTATACAATGAGTAAGACTAGGAAAGCTTCAGCATATTACTGATTCAAATGAGGTATTTTTAAAGCATTTAACAGTGTTTGCTACTATTAATATGAATGTATGGACCCCCTGTATCTTATGGAGCTGCCTTATTATCCAAGGGATTTTTATGAAACCCAGGATTAATAGGATTAATAGGAGCAAAATGCCCTTCAACTGAAATTGAAACTGAACCCAGATAGCTAACAGATAAGTCACTACCTGGTGATTCCTTTCCCCAGGATAGAAAGCCCTTATCTTCTGGGGACATCTGGGCATCCTCATCCTTGCCAAATTCCTTTTTGGAATCCTGTAATCTTATCATGGTGCTTCTGTATTTACTTCATACTTGTTATAACTGAAATTGTTAAAACTGTTTTTCATTACATCCATTCTTGTTATAGTATTTGCTTTTCAGTTGATTTGTATCAAGCTAATGAAATTGACAGCACCCTATAACCAGCAAACAACATCAAAAACAAAAAAAACTTTACATGCCCTCCGAAAGAGAGAATCTTCAAACTCCTTCTTTGGAAGGGGTCTCTGCAAGAATCATGCTTGCATCATTTTGGGACAAATAAACTAGTACTATGTTTTTCCTGTCTGTCTCTAATTTGGTTTTTCCTATAAGAGAAATTATAAAGATAATTTCTCTGATCTGATCTGGTTTTGTCCTATAGGAGATATGTTCTGTTTTTTTTTTTTAATAGGAGTACATGTATGGAAACAAATTGTAGGAGACATTATAAAATATATAATTTCTCTGATCTGTTTTTTTTTCAGTAGGAGATAAACAAGCAAAACAAAAATTGACACCACACAAAAGGCACCTAATAGATGCTATCCCCTCCTCTTCCTCTACTGAATTTGCCACAGGAAAATTTACTACCAACTAAAGTGGTTGTGTGGATCAAGTGAGATATTATGTAAAGTGCTCTTAAACATTAGTAAGCTACCTTGTTACTAGATAATAATAATGATATTATCATAAAATAGCATCTCCTGTGTCCATATTTATCAAGAAAAAAAAAGGTTACACTATATAGAAAGTTCTAGAACATAAGCAATAATCAGATGTTCTTTCTAGTCTTCTCTGCATTTTTTTCATTATGCCTTTGGATACTGATCCTTTGAGAGTGACATCCAGAAACTGCTTAGGCTCTATGTGGGTCCATGGTAAGATGCTATATATTGCACTATGGCTAGGACACAAAATATGTGAGAGGTAATATAAACAATGAGAGAATATATACCAAATGTGAATCAGATAAACTACTTCCCAATTAGTGTATTTTAAATTCTCTTTCAGTAGAAAGGAATACCAGAAAACTGTGATAGGACATGAAAATTGGCATGTTTTGAATTGTGAATTTTTCCTATAAATTTAATAATATTACCTATGATCGTGGAATAGATTAGTTTAGGTCTTACTTTAATTTTGACATCTAGGATTCAGTCATCACTTTCCTCAGTTCCAAAGAGTAAAGACATGTATATAATACTTTAAGTTTGAAAAGTACTTTACAAATATAATCTTATTTGATCCTCACAACAATTTTGTGAGGTAGGTGTTTGATTTATCCCCATTTTCCAGATGAGGAAAATGAAGTTGAAAGAAAAGTCTAGTGACTTGGCTATAATTGTACAGCCAGTATTCTATCTACTGGGAATCCTAGATAACTTCTGGTTTTCTATACTGGGAAAACTATTTCACTACTGAGAAATTATTCTCCTCCTGCCTCTGGCAACTCACTAATTTGCTGCTAGTTAGAAGGAAAATTAGTTAAAATTGGGAATAATTAATTTGCCCTATGTTGACTACCAGTGCAAAACAAGACCAACAAATAAACAAACAAAGAAAAACTAAACCTAAACATCTACTTCATGAATGATGATGCAGGGACAGTTTTATTCTTTTTTAAAAAATTTTCTGAAGACTACTATCTCCACCCCTCAGCTTTGTTAAATGCAAATGCTGGAATCAAATTAATAAATTTTATTAAACTTTCTTTAAAATGATAAATCTTGGGATAAAAAAATTATTCAAAATTATTTTCTTCCCCTCCCCCCATATATGTTTAACTTGCAATTGAATAATAGGATGAGAAGTATCCTGGAGGCTTTGTCTATACACACAAATTGAAATAGAAATTGAAGCCATTATTCAAGCTATTCATGCCAGGAAACACTTTCACCTAAAAGATCTCAATAATTGAAGCAGAAGTGTGTTGGTAGAGTTAATTATTTGGACAATTGCCTAAAATCTCCACTTCATTGGAAATATAGACATAATCTGATAGGCTATTTCATTCCCTTGAATTTATTTAGTAATAACTTAGTACATCCTCTTTTAAAAGCCTCAGGGGTGACTTCATAATATTTCCTTCTTAACCTATTTTACTATTAACAAAATTTGCTGTCTGAAAATTCTTCTATATGCTGTAGGTAGTCTAAATCCTAAGGCTACAAAGTAAATCTGTTTCCTTTTACTAATCCTTGTTGGAGACAGACAACAGCTGGTCATCATTTTCTGGAAAAAGCTCCTTTTATATAAGTGAATGTAGTAAAATAGCCCCCATCAACAAATCTTCCACTTAACGTGACCCATATTTATAGTCAAATCAAATGAGTTAGACTCAGAATTCCATTTTGAGATCCAAATTCTCAGTCTTTTCTTGCCTTTGTCAATCAAATGAACAGAATACAATCAGTCCTTGACATTCTGGCATTTAACTTGTGGATCTTCAAGCATTCTTGTGATTTTATTAGTAATTTCATTTTAACTTTTCAGTTGGCAACCACGTATATTTATGACCATGTGAAGCAAAGAAAAAATTGAGAGACCAGGTGTTCCCTTGGTGCTTGTTCATTTTTCCAATAAGCTAAAGGACTTTCTCTTGGCTCAGGCTAGATTGAACTCCACCACTGCCACCCAAAACTAAGGACTTCTGAGTTCATGCCAGGATAAAGGACTCACCCCAAGGCGTGTTCTTTTCACTGGGAAACAGTTCAACTACAAAGTAGAAAGTGAGATTAGAGATAACAGGTTGGCCCTTTCCCTGTTTTATCTCAGGGTTGTTCTGACTTTGCAGACTCTGCACCTCCTTGTCCCATACCCAGTCACCACTCCTCTTCCTGGCATTTTATTGGTTATTTCATGGTTAATGTGTAAGGAAAAGTGAGTATTATCGAATTAATATTTCGTCATAAAGAATTGTATACATATGGGAGCAGCTAGGTGGTGCAGTGGATAAAGCACCAGCCCTGGATTCAGGAGGACCTGAGTTCAAATCCAACCTCAGACACTTGACACTTACTAGCTGTGTGACCATGGGCAAGTCACTTAACCTTCATTGCCCCGTGCAAAAAAAAAACCCCAAAGAATTGTATACATAAAAGTGCCTTTTCAGAAATCTTTAGCAAATGGTTACAGGTTTTGGTAGACTCAAGAACCTAACACCCTATTTCCCATGTTTAAATGTATCAGAATTCACTTTTTTTAAAACTTTCCTGACATTTTCTGGGAAGTTTACGCACCCACCCCCCAAAATTTATAATTGACTATAATTGTTCATTTTGACTTCACTTTGCATAAAGAGAATATTAGGTCATCACATAGAATGATGTATGAATTGGAAAAACATAAATAAAAGGAAAAAGCTTTTGACTTCAATTTTTCAATGCATCTGTCATATAATTGATATAGTATTACCATCATTTGTGCATATTAAAACACACAGGTACCTGACCCTTTTATGGGGTTGTGGTCTATGTTCTTCTATAGTTCCTTCCCAGGGAAGGCCTAATTCAGTATGATATTTTAGTTTATGTTGCTTTGTTTTTTCTAGAAATGTGTCAAATCTGGCCATGGGACTTGATTGGTCCATGAGCGAAGACTCTAGTCTTAATGTAAGAAAAGTAAATGTAATTCCTTAATGTAAATTCTTGGGAGCTTCTGGTTACATTGGTCATTTAAAGGAATAAAAAAGCTTCCCTATCTAGAGTTGGGGGGGCCTTCAAACTGGATGTCTATCCCAAGACCACATGAATAAGAACACCTACCTTTCGCTGAAGACCATATTGATTTCAAGATTGAGATGTGGAGATGGTATCCGCCTTAGTGAAATGATCTAATATCCTTTTTTGTATTCTTTCTATGCTGCTGTGCCAGAAATTGGTGGAGGGTTTGAGGTAGGGGTTCTTATGAATTCCTCTTTAAAGAATTAAACCCTCTTGCACACAAATCCAATTAGAATAAAATAATATTTTATTTAGGTGCTAGGGAAAGGAAACCAAGAGAGAAGTCCTTGGATTTCTTCTCATGGGGAGAAAGCATGGCACAGAGGTGGGGTGTTCTGAAATACATATCTCCGAGAGCAGGAGACAGGCAAATACTTCTATAGAGGACCCATGGTGGATTGGGTGGGATTATCATCTGACTTTGGAGAGTTTCCTTATTACGGGAGGACTGTCCCCCACTGGGGGTGGCTGGGGGAAGTTGGGAGAGAGGTGGTTCCAATCTCTTGAGCCATCTCCATCCCCATCACACCACAAAGGCAGCAGCCACACCCAATAGGCTTATCTCTTTAGCTATGTCTATCTTTTTTTGGCTTAGTTTCTCATGGAGGTTCCTTGATTTTCCCCAGAAAACTTCTGAGGTACCCCAGGTCCATAACAATGCTATGGCTCATAAAATCATTTGTTGACTGTGGAAAGGCCTATAAATGTTTCAATTAATTCCAACATTGAAACTGGACAAACAGGGTATTAGCCCAAATCAACCCAACTCCAAATGTGAAGCATTTAAAAAAAAAACCTTTATTATTATTATTATTATTATTATTATTATTATTATTATTATTATACTTGTTTTTCTATTTGAGGATGACCTGTATTTTCTTTTGCAACATGGATGATTTGGAAACATGTTTTGCATAATTATATATAATCTATATAATTGATATCAAATTGCTTACCTTCTTAAAAAGTGGGGAAGACAGGGGAGTGAGAGAATCTGAAATCCTATTTTTAAAAAATGAATGTTATTTTTTACATGTAATGAAAAGTTTTTAATGAAACAGATAAAAATATATGAGCTCTTCCCTTACAAATCCATTGTTAATCTAGGCGACTAAGCTTTTTAACAGTTGTGTCATCAAGGAAACACTCCATGTTCCTTGAAGAAACAAAGGGGGGGGGGGGGCAGCTAGGTGGCTCAGTGGATAAAGCACCAGCCCTGGATTCAGGAATACCTGAGTTCAAATCCAGCCTCAGACGCTTGACACTTACTACCTGTGTGACCCTGGGCAAGTCCCTTAACCCCCATTGCCCCACAAAAAAAAAGAAAAATAGAAAGAAAGAAAGGAAGAAAGAAAGAAACAAACAAACAAAGAAACAAAGGGGGGACTGTAAAAATAGGAGTGATTCCACCTGCTGGAGAATTACCATAGGAAAGCTCCGCCATGAGGAGACAGCATCTGAGGGCAAGCCATGTGGCTTTTCCTTGTCATCAGGAAGTGACATTTGCTTATGGGTACTGTCTATCAAAGCTATCAGCCAATTAGCTTGGAACTGTGTGTGCATGTGGAGGGGATGTTCCCAGTTTCACAGGAGGCTTCTGGAAGGAAGGAGGAAGCATTGAGTATTTTTTCTTCCTGTCCTCACCATGGCAAGTCAGATGATGAGGACTCTTAGAAATAGTTAGATTTTTATCATTCTCTCTGATCATTAGATCCATTTAATGCTCTTTAATAAATACTTAAATACACTTGCTAAAGCTTCTAATTTATTGGTGACAATTCATTAGATAATTTTAGACAGTATAGCTATAATTTTAGCCCCTTACAGAGTGAAAACTATTGGACAATGTAGCCATGAGTCCTGTGCAAACTATATATTGTATTTGTGCCTAGTTGACATTAATTAAATGTATTTATTTACATTCATTTATCTGCATCTATTTATTTCATTCATTCAAGTGTCTATCCGTGTAGATCATCTATCTAGCATCTTTCTGTTTTTTCTTAGGTTAGCTATTATAAAACATATTTGTGGTGAGCATATTTATCTTTTTATTCTCAACATTCAATGTGTTTTAATATAAACTTTGAATTCTAACTGCTTTTTCTCTTTTCCTCTCCATTTCTACAAAACATTCTATAAACAATGGATTTTATTTTTGAATTTATTGATACTAAAATCAACAAGGATTACCTTATCCATTTCGGTTAGAGTCAATAAACATTTATTAAGCACACTGTGACAACCACTATCCTAAAATGAATGACAAAAATAGTCATGAAGGAGTTTATATTTTAAACAGGAAGAAAAACACCTAAAGGGAAGCAAATTGTAGCAAGGGGATCAGAAAAGGCCCACTGCTAAAGCACTTGAAGTACATCTTGAAGGAAGTTTGGGAATCCAAGATTCAAGATTAAGGTCAATGCATCCTTATGCCATTGATTCCAAAATCTGGATATCCAGTCCTATTATTTTTTCTGATATATATATATATATATCAGAAATTGATATATATATATATATATATATATATATATATATATATATATATATCAATCTGAAATTTTAATGAAAACAACAAAATTAAGGTCTTATCTGGGGCAGAGGTGTTGCCTGAGGTGCCCAAAAAAAGATAACTGTGGACAGGTTTATATGGGGTACTAAAACAGAGAGAGTGATGAGATTGCCTTTGGAAAGAGTAAATTTCTCACAGTTTCAGTTCTTTTATATAATAATATAAAGTCCTGTAAGAAAGCTTTGGAATCTCAGGGAAGGGAGAGTTTGGGGTTTTTTACAAACTAATAAGAAATTAGAATGAAGATATTGGGTCAACCCAAGGGAACTCATTGACCTGGAAGCCCAAACTAGATGGAGTTCAGTCAGATCTCAGCCAACTGTGTTTATCAGTCTTCAACTGTTTATTGGACATCTCAAACTGAACTACCCATTAGCATCTTAACTTAGACATATCCAAAACAGTGCTTATTATCTTTCCCTCATAACCTCCCCTCTTCTAAATTCTTCTAACCCTATCAAGGGTTCCACCATTTTCTTAATCAGAAATACTTATAGCCTTCATGGAATAATCAACTCCTCATTCTTACTTTATTTTCATGTACTCTGAAATACCAATAACAGTTTCTTCACTGGAGTTACATATCAGAGAATATTTCTACATTCAGATTCATCTTCCTCAATTAAAATTTGTCTTCAGATATTTACTAGTGATTTGAACTAGGGAAAGTAATTTAACCTTGGTTTGTCTCAGTTTACTCATCTGTGAAATGAACTGGAGAAGGAAATGGCAAACCTCTCCAGTATATATGTCTAGAATTAAAAGAAATTGGAAAAAGCTTCCTGTAAATAGATAAAATTTTAGTTGGGACTTAATGAAGCCATGGAATTCAGTAGTCATTACTGAATAATCTCTTTGTTATCCCATTGTAGTTTGAAAATAACTCTTGTTTCTGAGGAGTGCAGGATATGACAGGATAAACAAAAGCAGATTGTTGTTAGTTGTTTTAGTGCACTAATAATGGGGAGGTGGGATGTTGAGAGTGTGGTCCAGGAACTGCTGGAAGATCTAAATAATAAAAAGAAGAATGTGAAGTGGGTGGTTAGATAACAGTGACTTCACCTCTTTTGATTAACTTTTGTTCTGACTCAACCTCATTTGTATGTCCTTAGAAAGTGTCATGGAAATGTGTAGCTTAAGTCAAATAAAGCACTGAGTTCTAATACTGATAAGGTAATATTTTGTATGGATTTTGTTAGGTATGGGTAGTGACTCAAAACTTCTTTCTGTAACTAAAGAAGCTATCAGCAGATGTAAATCAAGGAAAGACTCCCATTCATTCCATTTTTTAGACACCAGAGCTGAGGTGACCCACAGGCAGCACTGAAGAGACAAAGTAAAAACCTGCTGACGGTTTTTAAAATTGTTGTTGTTCAGGCCTGTTGGACTCATCTAAACACTATTTGGTGGTTTCTTGGCCAAGATACTAGAGTGGTTTGCCATTTCCTTTTCCAGCTCACTTTACAGATGAGGAACTAAGGGAAAGAAGGTTAAATGACTTGCCTAGCATTGTACAGATTGATAGGTAAAAACCCAACAGAGAAACACACTTATTAGAGTTCAGAGAAGTCAGGAAGGGGTGAGGGAGTCAACTAATACATGATATTTAATGGGGGAGCAATAAAGGTATGTCAAGACTCCACAGTGCAGACCTAGGAAAGAAGAGTCCCTAGCATGGAGAAGATATTAGTAGCGTTATAGCATTAGAGATGTGAGCTGCTCCTCCATACAAGGGCCATGGTCTCATATGTTTCTGTGTCACTATATATGATTATATCCATTGATAGTGCTTGTATATGTAGAAGTAACCACCCCACATTTATGGGGAAGAATATTGTTCTACCAATTTTTTGTCATGCAAATTCATTGGATGTCTTGTCTTTGCTTTTGACTGTTTTCATGTCAGACTCATATAAATAATCACATCCATGGTATCTAGTGAACTATGGTTTGAGTAGAAGAGAAAACATTGGATATCTTGAAACTGAGGTAGTTATTGCTACTGGCAGGCAGGAATTACCAAGGGATTTCAATCTCTCTCTCAGAGAGAGAGAAAGACAGAGAGACAGAGAGACAGAGAGAGACAGAGAGAGAGAGACAGAGAGACAGAGAGAGACTCAGAGACAGACAGGCAGACAGACAGAGACAGAGACAGAGAGACAGAGAGAGACAGAGACAGAGACAGAGAAAGAGGAAGATATGCTCCAATGACTCCAACCATGAGTCTTTGATGTAAATGAGTAAGTATTTGCTGTTATTTTCCATATCATCTTAATCTACAGTCTGTAAAATTGCATCTACCTTAGGAGCCTTTAATGGTTCTTAAAAGAGTCAGCTTTTGGGGGCAGCTAGGTGGTACAGTGGATAGAGCACCAGCCCTGGATTCCGAAGGACCTGAGTTCAAATCTGGCCTTAGACACTTAACACTTACTAGCTGTGTGACCCTGGGAAAGTCACTTAACCCCAATTGCCTAAAAAAATAATAATAATAATAAATAAAAAGAGTCAGCTTTTTCTTTCATGGTTAGTAAAGCATATACATCCCCTCTCTAGTCAATTTGAATTCTCTCTAGTCAACAGAAGGTGAAGAGCAGAGATAAACTGGACATGGATTTCATATTTTTTTACAAAAAAATATACACCAAAATGAAGATTAGAAATATTAAAACATTAACTTGTGCATTTTCTTGTGGACTACATTCAGTCAAATGCTGTTTGATTGATTGTACCTTACTTGGTATTCTTCCCAGAGACTATGTACATGTCATGTTATGCTGTTTTACAAGCAAAAAATAGATATATTTATTGACTATACTTAGAATGCTAACAATAAAAGAATGATGATACAAGATATTAAAATAGCCCAAGGAGGTAATTGAGAAAAAAAAATTTGCCATGTTATAAAATGTAAGTCTACTACTTCTACAATTATTAGCTATGTTTAAATCTCTAATATAGGAAGCAATTGGATTAATCACTTTTAGATACATATCAAATTGTATGTCGAGAATATATCTTATTTATTTATTTAACATATAAGGTATTTTATTTTTTCCGTTACATGTAAAGATAGTTCTCAATTTTGTTTATACAAGCTTTACAATTTCAGATTTTTCTCCCTCCCTCCCCTCCCTCCCCCCTCCCCTAGACAGCAGGTAATCCAATATAGGTTATATCTATATATCTATATACATATACATATAGATATATATACACACACATATATATACACATAATAACATTAATCCTATTTCTGCATTAATCCTGTTACAAGAGAAAAAAATCAGAGCAGTGATGCAAAACCTCAAAATAGAAAAAAAAAAAACAACAGCACCCAAAACAAAAGAAATAGTATGGTTCAATCAGCATCTATACTCCACACTTCTTTTTTTTTTTTTCTTGGATTTGGAGATCCTCTTCTATCATGAGTTCCCTGGAACTCTTCTGTACCATTGCATTGGTGAGAAGAATATAGTGCATCACAGTAGGTCAACACTCAATGTTGATGATACTGCGTACAATGTTCTTCTGGTTCTGCTCATCTCACTAATCATCAGCTCACGCAAGACTCTCCAGGTTTCTCTGAATTCTTCCTGCTCATCATTTCTTACAGCATAGTAGTATTCCATTGTATTCATATACCACAACTAGTCCAGCCATTCCCCAATTGATGGGCACCCCCTCAACTTCCAATTCCTTGCTACCATGTAAAGAGCAGCTATAAATATTTTTGTACATGTGGGTCCCTTTCCTCCTTCCATGATTTCTTTGGGAAAAATACCTAAAAGTGGAATTACTGGGTCAAAGGGTATGCACAGCTTTATTGCCCTTTGGGCATAATTCCAAATTGCTCTCCAGAATGGTTGGATCAGTTCACAGCTCCACCAACAATGCATTAGTGTTCCAATTTTCCCACAGCTTCTCCAACATTTATTATCTTCCTTTTTTGTCATTTTAGCCAATCTGTTAGGTGTCAGGTGGTACCTCAGAGTTGTTTTAATTTGCATCTCTCTAATCATTGGAGATTTAGAGCATTTTTTCATATGGGAATAGATAGCTTTGGTTTCTTCATCAGAAAACTGCCGGTTCATATCCTCTGACCATTTCTCATTTGGGGAATGACTTGGATTCTTATAAATTTGATTTAATTCCCTATATATTTTAGAGATGAGGCCTTTATCAGAAGCACTGGCCTCAAAAACTGTTTCCCAGCTTTCTGCCTCCCTTCCAATTTTGGATGCATTGCTTCTGTTTGTACAAAATTTTTTTAATTTTATATAATCAAAATCATCCATTTTGTATTTTATAATATACTCTATCTCTTGTTTGGTCAAAAACTGTTTTCCTTTCCAAAGATCTGATAGGTACACTATTCCTTTCTCTCCTAATTTACCTATGGTATCACCTATTATGTCTAAATCGTGTATCCATTTTGACCTTATTTTAGTATAAGGTGTAAGATGTTGGTCTATGCCTAATTTCTGCCATACTATCTTCCAGTTTTCCCAGCAGTTTTTGTCAAATACTGAGTTCCTATCCCAGAAGCTGGAGTCTTTGGGTTTATCAAACACTACATTACTAATGTCATTTACTACTGCATTTCCTGAGCCTAGCCTATTCCATTGATCTACCACTCTATTTTTTAGCCAGTACCAGATAGTTTTGATGACTGCCGCTTTCCAGTAAAGCTCCAGGTTTGGTACCGCTAATCCACCTTCCTGTGAATTTTTTTTCATTATTTCCCTGGATATTCTTGATTTTTTGTTTTTCCAGATGAATTTTGTTATTATTTTTTCTAGCTGTATAAAATAATTTTTAGGTAGTCTGATTGGTATGGCACTGAATAAGTAAATTAATTTAGGCAGTATTGTCATTTTTACTATATTAGCTCTGCCTATCCATGAGCAATTGATATCTTTCCAATTATTTAGATCTGATTTGATTTGTGTGAAGAGTGTTTGGTAGTTGTGTTCATACAGTTCCTGGGTTTGTCTTGGCAAGTAGACTCCCAAGTATTTTATATTATCTACCGTTACTTTAAATGGAATTTCTCTTTCTATCTCTTGCTGCTGGGCTTTGTTGGTCATGTATAGAAATGCTGATGATTTATGTGGATTTATTTTATATCCTGCTACTTTGCCAAAGTTGTTAATTGTTTCAAGTAATTTTTGACTTGCTTCTCGAGGATTCCTTAAGTATACCATCATATCATCTGCAAAGAGGGATAGTTTTGTTTCCTCCTTGCCTATTCTAATTCCTTTAATTCCTTTCTCTTCTCTGATTGCTACAGCTAACATTTCTGGGACAATATTAAATAATAGGGGTGATAATGGACATCCCTGTTTCACCCCTGATCTTATTGGGAAGGCCTCTAATTTATCTCCATTGCATATAATACTTGCTGATGGCTTTAGGTAGATACTGTTTATTATTCTAAGGAAAGCTCCTCCTATTCCTAAACTCTCTAGTGTTTTTATTAGGAATGGGTGCTGTACTTTGTCAAAAGCTTTCTCTGCATCTATTGAGATAATCATATGATTTTGGTTGGTTTTCTTATTGATGTGGTTGATTATGTCAATAGCTTTTCTAATGTTGAACCAGCCCTGCATTCCTGGTATAAATCCCACCTGGTCATAGTATATTATCCTGGTGATCACTTGCTGTAATCTCCTTGCTAATATCTTATTTAAGATTTTAGCATCAATATTCATTAGGGAAATTGGTCTATAATTTTCTTTCTCTGTTTTTGCTTTGCCTGGTTTTGGTATCACCACCATATTTGTGTCATAAAACGAATTTGGTAGAACTCCTTCTTCACCTATTTCCCAAATAATTTGTATAATATTGGAATTAATTGTTCTTTAAATGTTTGGTAAAATTCACCCGTAAACCCATCTGGCCCTGGGGATTTTTTCTTAGGGAGTTCATTAATAGCTTGTTCAATTTCTTTTTCTAATATGGGTTTATTTAAGGATTTTATTTCCTCTTCAGTTAACCTGGGCAGTTTGTATTTTTGTAAATATTCATCCATTTCATTTAGATTGTCAAATTTATTGGCATACAGTTGGGCAAAATAATTCCTAATTATTGATTTAATTTCCACTTCATTGGTGGTAACATCACCCTTTTCATTTTTGATACTGGTAATTTGGTTTTCTTCTTTCTTTTTTTTTAATCAAATTAACCAATATTTTATCTATTTTATTGGTTTTTTCATAAAACCAGCTCTTAGTTTTATTGATTAGTTCTATAGTTTTTTTGCTTTCAATCTTATTGATTTCTCCTTTAATTTTCAGGATCTCTAATTTAGTGTCTAATTGGGGATTTCTAATTTGTTCTTTTTCTAGCTTTTTAAGTTGCATGCCCAATTCATTAATCTCCTCTTTCTCTTTTTTATTCATGTAAGCATTTAGAGCTATAAATTTTCCCCTAAGCACTGCTTTGGCTGCATCCCATAGATTTTGGTATGTTGTCTCATTATTGTCATTCTCTTGGATAAATTTATTGATTGTTTCTATGATTTGTTGTTTGGCCCATTCATTCTTTAGAATGAAATTATTTAGTTTCCAATTGATTTTCATTCTACTTTTCCCTGGCTCTTTCTTACATGTAATTTTTATTGCATCATGATCTGAGAAGGATGCATTTACTATTTCTGCCTTTCTACATTTGACTTTGATGTTTTTGTGCCCTAATACATGGTCAATTTTTGAAAATGTGCCATGTACTGCTGAGAAAAAGGTATATTCCTTTCTATCCCCATTCAATTTTCTCCAGACATCTATCATGTCTAACTTTTCTAGTAATCTATTCACCTCTTTCACTTCTTTCTTATTTAATATTTGGCTAGATTTATCTAATTCTGAGAGGGGGAGATTCAGATCCCCCACTAGTATAGTATTACTGTCTAATTCCTCTTGTAACTCATTTAACTTCTCCTCTAAGAACTTGGATGCTATACCACTTGGTGCATACATATTTAATATTGATATTACTTCATTATCTATAGTACCTTTACGTAAGATGTAATTTCCTCCCTTATCTCTTTTAATGAGATCTATTTTTGCCTGCACTTTGTCTGAGATAAGGATTGCTACCCCTGCCTTTTTTATTTTAGCTGAGGCATAATATATTCTGCTCCAGCCTTTTACCTTTACTCTGTGTGTATCTCTCTGCTTCAAATGTGTTTCTTGTAAACAGCATATTGTAGAATTCTGGTTTTTAATCCACTCTGCAATTTGCTTCCGTTTTATGGCAGAGTTCATCCCATTCACATTCACAGTTATTATTACTGACTGTCTATTCCCCTCCATTCTATTTACCCCCTTTGTACTTTTCCCCCCTTCTTTCACCCTATTCCTCCTCACCAATGTTTTACTTCTTACCCCTGCCTCCCTCGATCTGCCCTCCCTTTTTATCACCCCCCTCTCTTTTCTTTACCCTTTTCTCCCTTGCTTTTGTCCTCCCTTCTATCAGTCCCCCCCTTTCCCTTCCCTTTTTGCTTCCCTAAAGAAAGAGTTAAGTTTCTTTATCCCAATGAATGTATATGTTATTCCCTCTTTGAGTCAAATCTAATGAGAATAGGGTTGAAACCATGTTCCCCCCTCCTTTCTTTCCCTCTATTGTAATAGGTTTTTTTCCGCCTCTTCATATGATATAATTCATCCCATTCCACCTCCCCTTTCCTCTCCTCCCCATAGACTCCCTTTTTAACCCCTTAATTCTTTTGTATCATCACATCAAAGACAGTTTATATTTATACCCTCTATGTAAAGTCCTTCTCTCTGCCCAAATACATTTACAATTCTTAAGAGTTATGAGTATTATTTTCCTGTGTAGGGATATAAACAGTTTAACCTAATAGGGTAACCTTTTTTTTCCCCCCTCTGTTTACTTTTTAAACTTTTCTCGAGTCTTGTATGTTGAGATCAAATTTTCTATTCAGTTCTGGTCTTTTCACCAGGAAAGATTGGAAGTCCCTAATGTTATTAAATATCCATCTTTTCCCCTAAAAGAAAATGCACATTTTTGCTGGTTAATAGATTTTCAGCTGCAATCCAAGCTCTTTTACCTTCTGGAATATCATATTCCAAGCCTTGCGGTCCTTTAATGTTGAAGCTGCCAGGTCCTGAGCAATCCTGACTGGCTCCATGATATTTAAATTGCTTCTTTCTGGCTGCTTGGAGTATTTTCTCCTTCACCTGATAATTCTGGAATTTGGCTACAATATTCCTTGGAGTTTTCCTTTTGGGGTCTCTTTCAGGAGGTGATCGGTGGATTCTTTCAATGATGATTTTATCCTCTGATTCTATGATATCAGGGCAGTTCTCCTTAATAATTTCCTGGAATATGGTGTCTAGATTCTTTTTCTGGTCATGGCTTTCAGGCTGTTCAATGATTCTCAAATTGTCTCTCCTAGATCTGTTTACCAGGTCAGTTGTCTTTCCAATGAGGTATTTCACATTTTCTTCTTTTTTTTCATTTTTTTTATTCTGCTTGAATGATTCTTGGTGTCTCATGGATTCCTTATCTTCCAACTGTCCCACTTTAATTTTTAAGGCATTGTTTTCTTCAGTGAGATTATGCACCTTTTTTTCCATTTGGCCACGTGAATTTTTTAAGGCAGTGTTTTCTTCAATGAGATTATGCACCTTTTTTTTCCATTTGGCCAAATGAATTTTTTAAGACTTTGTTTTCTCCAGTGAAATTATGTGCTTCCTTTTCCAAGCTGCTGATTCTTTTTTCATAGTTTTCTTGTTTTGCTTTCATTTCTCTCCCCATTTTTTCTTCTACCTCTTGCAATTGATTTTTAAAATCCTTTTTGAGCTCTTCCAGGAAGGTTTTTTGTTCTTGAGACCAATTCACCTTCCCTCTTGAGGCTTCACATGTAGGCAATTTGAGGCTATTGTCCTCATCTGAGTTTGTGTTGGCTTCTTCCCTATTGATACAGAAGCTCTCAATGGAGAGGGCTCTTTTTTCCTTCTTACTCATTATTGGAGCTTATTTATTTATTTTTTAAATTGAGGTCTGCTCTGGGGGCCCCAGGGTCCCTGTTTTGGGCTTCTTGTGCAGGGGTATAGATGCTGTATGACCGGGTTTTTACTCTGAGGCCTTTATGGTGTGTGGAGATCCCCCACCCTGCACTTCCTGTCTGATTGTGCTCAACCAGTCAGGCGCTGAACCCGGGCGTCTGATCCTGCCTGACCTGTTCGTGGCCCTCTTGGCCGGTGCAGGTAAGTTTTTCCACTGTCCTTCTTGGCCACCAGATTTTTGAACCAGGTTCCAGGGGCCTCAGTTGTTCGGCTGTGGCCCGCAGCTCCTGCTGACTTGCCCCGGCCCCCTCGGCGCTGGGTTGCTGCCCTGTGCTGGGCCTCCCTTTTACCCGAGTCATACCGACCTTTTCCTGAAGTCTTCTAAATTATCTCTGGTTGGAGGACTGTGTCTCTCTGTCTCTTTGCAGGTTCTGTAGTTTCAGAATCCATCCAGAGGCTTGATTTAATATTCGTTTTGAGGGAACAGAAGGAGAGCTCAGGCAGCTTGCTGCTTCCTCTCCACCATCTTGGCTCAGCCCTCCCCAGAATATATCTTAAACTCAACATGTCTCAAACCAAATTCATTCTCTTTTCCCCTAAAACCTCTCTTCCCTTTCGAACTTCCCTGTTTACTATCAAGGGCAACATCATTCTCCAAAACTCACAGGCTCACAACCTTGGTGTTATTCTTAATTCCTTACAATCCACTCTGCCTCCATAAGTAATATGTTGTCAAGGCATGTCAATTTGATCTTTGCAACATTTCTGACATATACTCCCTTTTCTACTTTGATACTATCTCACCTTTGGTGAAGGCTTGCATCGTTTTATGCTTGTAATAGCCTGTATTTGGGCCTGCTTATCTCAAGTATCTCCCCATGCTAAGTCATCTTCCATTGGGTCACCAAAATGATTTGCTTAAACACAGGGCTAACCATGTCACTACCCTTAATCAATACAATACAGCAGTTCCCTATTGCCTCTAGGATTAAATACAAATATCGCCTCAATTTCAAAGCCCTTCATAACCTCCCCCACCACAAACACACATACACATACAACTTCCATCTTTTCAATCTTTTTACATTTATTCCCCAACATGTACTATTTGATCTAGTGATATTGGCTTCTTTGCTGCTTAATGACAAGACAATATATCTTAGCTGTGGCTGTTCCCTATCCTTGCAATGTTCTCCTTCCTCATCTCTACTATTGGTTTCTTTGGCTTCTTTCAAATCCCAAGTAAAATTCATCTTTTATAGGAAGCCTTTCCCAGCTCCTCTTAATTGTTAATGTATTCCATCTCTTTTTTTTTTTTTTTTAGTGAGGCAAATGGGGTTAAGTGAATTGCCCAGGGTCACACAGCTAGTAAGTATTAAGTGTCTGAGGCCGGATTTGAACTGAGGTACTCCTGACTCCAGGGCCCATGCTCTATCTGCTGCACCACCTAGCTGCCCCTGTATTCCATCTTTTAATTAGTTCCTGTTTATTCTGTATATACCTCATTTGTACATATTTGTTGTATCCTTGCCATTGGATTGTCAGATCCTGGAGGGCAGGAACTGACTTTTTCTTCTCTTCATATCTCCAGAGCTTATACAATACTTGGCAATACTTTATTGATAAGTAGAATTTGGTATAGAAATTGAAGCAGTTGATCTATAAAGAGTTTAGAACATATAATCATTCACGCAATGATCAAAGAATCCTAGAAATTTAGGGCTTTAGACACATCTAGTCCAACTTCTTTTAGCAGATGAGAAAATGAAGTCATGGAGAATAATTTGAGTAATTTAGAGAGCAGTAAGAACTAAGAAATAAAGTGCTGAACTTCAATCCAGAAAATCAATTAAGTTCTCTGAGCCTCCTTACCCTCATCTTTAGAAAGGGGATAATGGTTTTACCTACCTGACTAAGTTACTGTGATTATCAAATATGACTATGTAAAGGGTTTGTACTTAAAATATATAGTTTACGAGTTGTAGCTTTGTAATTGTTGTTGTTGTTGTTATAATTATTGTCATACAACAATTGTGTCATATAAATAGTGAACATCATACAAATTATGAACATCAAACCAAGAATTAAAACCAAGGTCTGCTACTTTTTGTTTTCTACATCTTGTTGCCTTTTAATTTTCCCAATATATCAAAAGGTTGGACAAACCAAATGTGACCTTAATGCCATTGTCTATTTATTAGTCTAAACACTTACTGTTAAGAGAAAAAAGGCCAATGAAAAATCATCACCTTAAAGAATATAAAAATGGGTTGCCATAAGACAATCTGGTTCTGGGACAAAGGAGAATGCTGTTAGGCATTTACGAAGCTACTTTGGTGTATCAGTACTGTCTTTTAACATGAGAAGCAAAAGTCTGACAAAAAATAATAAGATGACAAACAACAGAACAGGGACTAGAACTCTTTAACAACCACTTTTTTTGAGGCAATATTCAGATAGATTGAATTGTTTCATTTTAAAAAATAAAATTTTTCTTAGTTAATTTCTGCACAACTTTGTTAGGGAACATATGAAAACATAGCATCGGAAAAACTTGTTGTAAGGATTCACATAATATTTGGAATTTTGCCTAAGGCTTGTACCTAATGAGCAACTTCCAACTTACAGGAAAAAACAATATCTGGTCATAATTGTTATATTGTTTAACATTTTCATCTCATGTAGAGAGTACTAAGTGAAAAGTAAAAAAAAAAATGTACAAAATCCTTATCACTAAAATAAGCTCACACTATTATAGCTTCTATATTAATTAAGTAATGCCCCAAGAAATAGGTTCCTTTATGTTAGACTAAATTAAAGATGTCCTACAGTAAGGCAGTGCCTTTACAATGAGATCATCTCATCTCATCTCTCTCTCTCTCTCTCTCTCTCTCTCTCTCTCTCTCTCTCTCTCTCACACACACACACACACACACACACACACACACACACACACACACATATAGGTATACATAAATGTGTATGTATGAACTTATATATATGCATGTATATACATTATTTGTATTATACATATAAATATATATTGCCTATGTTACATCATAAACATATATATATATATTCATATATTACAGTGAGTAAGTATGTGGATGTACACACACACACATATATACATATGTGTATATATAGGAAATTACTTCTTTATTGCTATGTTATTATTATTGGTTTGGGGCAGGGCAATGAGAGTTAAGTAACTTGCCCAGAGTCACACAGATATTAAGTGTTGTGTGTCTGAGGCCAGATTTGAACTCAGGTCCCCCTGAATCCAGGGCCAGTGCTTTAACCACTGTGCCACCTAACTGTCCTCCATACAAACATGTATGAACATAATATAGAGACAGACATACAGACTGCTACAGAAATTTTATGATTCAATGGATAAGGAACTAGTTTTGGAACCAGGAACATAGGAATTGAAACCCTGCCTTTGTCTTGTAAAGATTGTGGGAGTCTTCCTGAAACACCTAACCCCTCAATTGCCAAGGCTACTACTGTCTAAGAATATAAGTTGAGAAAAAACACTTTTTTTCAAAGGTAAAGAAATTTTTCCCATATGGGAATTTTCTCTGCCAGAGAAATCATGGATTTCTGGATCACACAGATCCAGTGTATGTCTCTAAAATATACATACATACAAGTATATGTATGTGTATGTATGTATTTATGGATGAATGCATATGTGTGTATAATATATATGAATATAATGCATATATAGTAACATTATCCACTCGTTAACATATTTAATCAACTGAAAATTATTTTATTGAACATATTTACTGTGAATGTTTAACATCTTTAAATTAAGATGTTTTTTTAAAAATTTCATCCTCACTGGCTTTTCAACCTAACCACTTTCATCACTGTTTTCTTTTTCATAATATTCCCATAATATGCAATTTTCACTAGCATCTATTGTATTAAAAGAGTTTTTTTTAAAGCCACAGATGGCAGATTATATCAATGGTTTTTAAATCATTTCCCTAAGATGCAGGCATGTTCTCCATTATTGCACTGTCTTTAGTACTAAGAACAGAATGACGAACAACTCTCAAATTTTATATAAACCAAATTCAGGGAAAAGAATGGTCCTGAATTTGGATCAATTTATACTTCATTTGAAGGCTTTCTTCATTCATCACCTGAAAGAGTGTGCTATTATAACGCTTTATATTTCTATAGAGTTTATAGTCCCCAAGGTGATTTTATATGCCATGTTTGTTTGATCAACACCTTTTTTATAGACAAGGAAACTTTAGCTCAGGGAGTTTACATGATGGTCCAAATTCTCAAGGCTAGTAAATAGGAGAGTACAAATTAGAGTCCACATCTTCTAAACTGTACTCCAGCTTGCTTTTCACTCCACCTTTTTTTACTTTGAATCTTATTCTAAAACCTGAATTTTTACTTCCTGATTATCTTTAAAGCAATCTCTGTCATGTGTCATGGGTATGACTGGCTCCTAAATCTACAAATAACTGGAAAGAAAAAAAAAAGGTTATAAATGATCCCCTCCCCCAAACTGAAATTCAAGTTTCCAGGTGATGTGTCAGATCTATCAGAGAATGTAAGGGTCTGAACACTGAGGATTATTTCACTTTAGGTTTTATGCCTGACACTTAGAAGTCATTTAATAAATGTGAATTCAATGACTGATTATTGAATATTATAATTTTTAAAAAGTGAACATTATCATTATTCTTTTTCCTAGGAATTGTATGCATAATTCAGTGGATTTGTTGACATTGTGAGCTACCCAGCCAGGAGTCCTTTTTTAAAATGAAAATGGCAGTAAATATTAACAATTATAATTCCTCTAGAAAATGTGGCAGAGAAATATTTATATAAAAGCAGATGTGTAAATGTGTGAAGAAATTAAGGCTCAATACCTATTTTAAAAAGACTTTGCTAGTTTTGAATTTTTAAAAGTATGACAAAAGGTTGCAAGATAGCAAGTCTTTATGTTTTCCGTGTATGGCTTTTAAGCTTATCCTGAAAATGATTCCAAAATAGAAGGTCCAAATACACACACACACACACACACACACACACACACACACACACAGTCTTAGTATTTGAGAAATGAGCCTTTCAAAGTGAACAATTTGAAAAAAATTTTCTGTTAATCTATTTGTGTTTTTCTTTATAATCTGTTTGATTATGTAGTCAGAGAATCACATCATTTCATAGTTAGAAAGTATCAGAAGACACAAACCTTAATAAGTTCCTGAACAGAATTCCACTGTACAGCATGACTAAAATTGACTTTCCAATCTTCATCAAGTCCTCCTGGAGGAGGACTCCTCTGCTTCCCAAGAAAGTCCATTCCAACTCATGAATATCTCTAATTCATGGGGTTCATGGGATCAAAAATAGAGACCTGGAAGAGATCTCACCAGCCATGTAGTCTGATTCTGAAGACCAGGAGAGTTAAATGACCTATTCTATGTCAAATTATTAGTTAGTATTAGAGGTTTGTTTCCTTATTTTCAAGCTTAAATCTGCCCTATTGTAATTTCTACCTCTTTTTCCTAGTTTTGCCCTTTAAAGCCAAGCTCAACAAATCTAATTTCTCTTCCACGTGATGGCTTTTAAAAATATGTGTGTGTATATGTGTGTGTATACATATATATATACATGTATATGTGTGTATATATATATATAAAATATATATATGTACACACACACACATGCATACATCCTCCATAAGACTTCTTTTCTATCAGTTAAACATCCCTATTTCCTTTTATGGCATGAGCTTCACCACCATTTTCATTGGTAAAGTTCCCTAGAACAGAAAAATCACAGGTGTACTAACAAAACAATGACAATATTACTTATTTATATAGCACTTTAAAGTTTGCTAAGTATACAACAATCCATTGAAACACTCTAAATATAATTATGCCCATTTTGTAGATGATGAATAAACTGTAATTCAGAAGTTAAGAGACTCAGAGTCACACCCTTTCAGTATGAGACAATATTCAATTCATCATAGAATGAAATGGAAGCATAGTTTCACCTTCTTGTGTGTATTTGTCTTCTCAATGAAACCATAAATTCCTATGGGACATATTTACATTTAATAGGTTTACAGTGATACACAGCACAGTGCCATGTATCTAACAGGAGCTCAATAAATATTAGCTAATGTTATGAACATTAATTGGAAGTCTAGACACTTTAGTTCCAGGAATGATTCAACTATTAATTTTACTACTGCTGCTGCTGCTGCTAATACTACTATTACCACTAATACTGTAAACCCTTTGGGCTTAATATCCACATCTTAAAATCAACGATTTCACACTAGGTGATCTTGAAGGTTCTTTTGAGCTACAGATTTGAGTACAACTCCAAATGCTGAAGCTATAATACAATATATCGATGCAAATGTCTCACTTCTTTTTTTTTTTTTTTGGTGCCATGGACCCATTTTACTGTCTGAAGCCTATGAATCCCTCCTTAGAATAGTGTTTTTAAATGAATAAAATAAAATATATAGAATTTAAAATGAAACAAGTATATTGAAATAATTATCAAATTAAAAATAGAAAAAGGAAAATAAATTCAGACATCTTGATAAATGTGATTGATTTGACAAAGGGAAAGTCATATATTCAAACTTTAAAGTGCTTATGCCTATTTTCACTTTTTTCTGATCTTTAACCCCTTACAATACTGCTTTACTAAATAACAAATACAAGATGGCTAGACAGAAGTAAGGTGAAACAATATCTACAGGCCATAGTTAACTACAGGTTCAATCCTTTCCAAAAGGTTAATGTGTTCTGTGCTGGAATCAGAGAAAACCAGTTTGTCCAGAATTTGTGTGATCATAGCTAACACATTAGATGACAGAATCACATAGGATACCATATCAAGGTATGGAAATAAGCATAGGTTATTGAAGTTTATACCAGCAGAACAAAAGATTTATTAGGTCTTTCACATATAAAAGCCCAGGGGCAGCTAGGTGGTATAGTGGATAAAGCACTGTCTCTGGATTCAGGAGGACTTGAGTTCAAGTCCAGCTTCAGACACACATTTACTAGCTGTGTGACCCTGTGCAAGTCACTTAACCCTCATTGCCCTGCCAAAAGAAAGCCCAATGTGGTAACTGCATATCTTTTTTGAGGCTTGGAAAAGATAACTTGAGTGGTTCTGTGAAGGGCCTGGTTTGATGACTTTCAGGTGATAGCAGATCATGAACAGTATCTACCAAGTAGCAGAAGCATCATGATCTATAATGTTCTGGGAATGCAAAAATCATGTAATTGTTGATTCTTGAAGAATTGAAGTACATTTCCTGATGATGTCCTCATCAGGGCATGGATGGTTATCCATTCATCCATTTCACTATCACCTAGTTTATCACAATGGCTTCTTAACAATTCTCCCTTATAAAAGTATCTTACTACTCTAGTCCATACAACATTCTCCTACTAAAGTGATTTTTGTTTATGCACAGATCTGACAATGTCAGCCCCCTACTCAATAAGCTCCAGTGGTTCCCTACTGTTTTAAGAATATAAGATAAACCTCTTAAAGCACTTAACCTCCTTTACCCAACTTATAATATTTTCAGCCTCTCTCTACAAAACTCTTTAACTCTGAAGTTGAACTAAATCAGGCTTCTTTCTATTCCCCAAACACAACATTCCATTTCTTGACTTCTTGTCATTGCATTGGCCATTCCTAAAGTGCACTCCACTTCTATGTCATATCTTTCTTCCTTAAAAACACAGCCAAAGAATTTTTACTTTTGAAAATTCTGGCCTATTTTCTTTGCCATTATACTGTATGTGAGTAGAGTAGATTATATTGCTCATTATTTGCATCTTAAGTCCCTAGTCTATCATATAGTTCATACTTACTGTTAAATAAATACGAGTTTGAAGGAAAAGTGTGAACCGTATTGTTGAAATAGTAGTGGCTTTGGGGCCAGAAGTCCTTAGTTCAAATACTACTTTTATCATACATTGCCTGTATGATTGGAAAAGTAATTTAAACTCTTAGAACCTTGTAAAAGGAAGGGGTTGGACTAGTTTGCTTCTAATGTCCCTCTCACTCTTAACCTATTATCCTAAATTGTTGAGCAGTGCTTTTCTGTTTGTTTGTTTTTGTTTTAAATGAGAATCTGTCACAGAATGCTAGTGGTGACATATTTTGGCAGCACTTTATCTTGGGAAAACATACTGGAGAAAGTTATGCAGAAAAAATGACAGTATTGGTGGACCACCAAACTAAGTGATTTTTGATAGTATAGAAGAAAAGAGATAATAAGGAGGCTGAAAACTGGATGAGAAGAGTCAGTGCTCTGGGGACAAACATATGAAGCATAGTGCCTTGTCTTGAAGCATTATGATTTTGTTATTCATTTTAATGTCAATATGAATTGTACTTTAAGTTTGCATTATTGACATTTATGTTCAGATCAGGAACTATTGTATCAATCTATTCCATTGATTAACATGGTTTATATTGAGGGCAACAACAATCTATGTTAGTGACAATTACTTATAAAGGATCGGCAAGAATTTATCACAGAATGTCTGTTGAATAATTAAATCTAAGCCATCTTTGGGTGCCTACTCAAATGTAATTAGTAGAATGCAATTAGCATCTCCTTATAATTTCCAGAATGTAAAATCTTGGCTTGTTCTGACCAGTCGCTGGCCAGAATGTGGAAAGAAATGCCTCACATTTCAATTTTTATTTGTTAAAAAGAATAGGGAAAGAATAAAAAATAAAGTAGCTGAAAATTTGCTTTCCTTGTGGTAAGTCCCTTATTAAATTATTTTCTTTGCATTATATAGGCAATTATTTTAAAGGCTTTTGGTAATCGGGTAGCATAAGAAAGGTAATACGATTAGTCAGGGGAATAGAGGCCTTATATAAGGACATCCCCCATAGCTGGCACTATGGACACAATTTGCAATTTGGCTTATAAAGTGGGAACAAATCCTGTGTCAGCCAGGCCTTACTGCTACAGTAAACAGAATGATGTGGGAAGGAGGCCAACACATATACCATTAAAATAGAGGAATTTAAAATAAATTGATAAATGCATTTTATAAAATATTTTCCTCAAGGGACTGTGCCATTTATTTCATGTATAACTGTGTTACTGATTTCCCATATATTGTTGACATATGGCTGATTCAAATATACAGGGGGAGTATTGAAACCAAGGAAGGATATCACTAAACAGACAAAATAAAGTAAGAATTTGAGACAACTATCTGAGAAACTAAAGGCAAAAAATAACTGCAGCTGGAAGTGGGAGGGTGGAGAAGGAATTTAATTCACCTAAATAATTTCTTTCCTTCCTATTCAATAAACAACATTATCACTAGGATCAAGTATAAACTCTGCGATTTAACACTTTAAAACCCTTTACAACATTGCTGCAACTTTCTTGCCATGTTGACTGTCAATCATTCTCTTGTTCACACTATTCCATCTATCTTGTATCTTTATTTCTGTTTCTCACATGACATTCTATCTTCCATCTCTATGTTGTTGCTATTACTCCTCCTCCTCCTCTTGCTTCTCCTTCTTTCTCCCTTCTCACCTCCACCTCATGACATCTTTCTTCCTGCAAGTCTCAGTTCAAGCAACATTTTCTACATTAACCCATTTGGGGACAAAAAAAGGCTTTAGCATTCAATGGGTTATCATGGAAATGATATAATGAGATCTAGAAATTAAAGCTTGGAAGATGAATGTTCAAATTCTGTCTTTGATTCTTACCACTCGAGTGATTCATGGGCAAATCAGTTAACCTCTACAAGTCAATTTTCTAAAACTTAAGAATTCAATTATTAATGCATAGTGTTCTGTGTCAGCATGCACTGACAAAATCATGGGATCATTAGCATGCCATATATCAATGGCATATAACATCCTGAATCACTCCTTTGGGCTAGACCAGGCCTTTTTAAAAAAAATATATTTTTATTCACATCTTTTGTTCATATATCACAAGCATTTCCAAGCATGTTTCTCCCTGGTCCTCCTCCTAACAAGCTACATCTTATAATAAAGTTTTAAAAAATAAAGAAAAAAATTTTCTCTTTAACATTCATGTTGCTATCTATCTTCAATATTTCATTTCTAAATTCTCTACCTCTCCATTGAATTACATTCATTCTCTCAACTATTCTTGAAGGCCAACCTTAGCAGAACTAGGACTTAAATTTTAAAATAGATTTTTTCTCAATATAATCACAAATCCTCAGAGGGAATTAATAGGTGATGCAGCCTAATCCTTAACTGAACTGTCCTATGCTAATGAATGGTCATCCATTTTCAATTTGAAGTTTTTTAGTGATGGACAAACCACCACCTTCTTCTTTTTTTTTTTTTTTTTAGTGAGGCAATTGGGGTTAAGTGACTTGCCCAGGATCACACAGCTAGTAAGTGTTAAGTGTCTGAGGCTGGATTTGAACTCAGGTACTCCTGACTCCAGGGCCAGTGCTCTATCCACTGCACCACCTAGCTGCCCCCAAACCACCACCTTCTAAGGAAGCCCATTTCTATTTTTGGAAAGGCCTAGTTATTTATGTATTGTTGTTTTTGGTTTTTCTTTGTTTTGTTTTTACTTTTTTATCAAGCTATTATCAATATAAACACTTCCTCTTTGCAACTTATATTCATTACCTATCTTAACTAGACAGATACAATAGAATCATTCTCACATATTAGAGCCTGTTAAATACATGAAAATAGTTATCACACCATTCAGTAAAATAGTATTTATTAAGAATCTACTATGTGCCAAGCACTGTGCTAAGCACTGGGGAAACAAAGAAAGATAAAACATAGTCCCTGCATTCAAGGAACTTACAGCCTAATGAGAGAAGATATCAGGCAAACAAGTATGTGCAAAGGAGATGTTCAGGATAAATTGGAGATAATCAATAATAGAGAGGCATTACGGGGAGTCAGATAAAGCTTTAAGAAGGTAGAACTTTAGGGGCAGCTAGGTGGCGCAGTGGATAAAGCACTGGCCTTGGAGTCAGGAGTACCTGAGTTCAAATCCAGCCTCAGACACTTAACACTTACTAGCTGTGTGACTATGTGCAAGTCACTTAACCCCAATTGCCTCACTAAAAAAAAAAAAAAAAGAAGGTAGAACTTTAGGTGACAGTTGAAGGAATGCAGAGAAGTGAGGAGCAGGGATAAGGAGAAATAATTCCAGTTATGAGGGACAACTAGTGAAAATGCCTGAATTTGGAAGATGGATGTTTAAGGAACATCCAAGAGGCTAGAGTCACTAAATCATAGAGTATATGGGAGAGTGGGGAAGTAAGTGGATGTGTAAGTTGCAAAAAACCTGGAAAGGCATAATATGCTATGGGAGGCTTTATAATCCTAATAGAAGAAGAATGAATACACACATACACACGGATGTATGTATATATATATATATATATAGTTATATGTATATTTGTGTACACAATATACATATGCACTGATGTATTTATAGATATATGTGGCATTTAAAATTTAATGTGTGGTCACCTTATTCCTGTCCTAACTATAGGGAAAACTAGCTAGGGTTTATTTATAAATTAGAAGCTTTAGCACCAGTTTTGAGCATTAAGCATCTGGGTCAGAAAGCTGAGAAAAAGTCTATCTAGCCTAGTATCCTCAAGTCCTCCACCACCCAACCTGTTCGAGAAACAAACTGAGAGAGCCAGCTTCCTCTGAGTCCCCAGGAGAGGCAGTCCTTCCACAGTGCTTCAAACTAATTGGCAAGTATCACCCAAATCCATTGGTTCTTTGGATTTGCAGGTAGCCTTGTTTTGAGGTCAGAGGCCGCAGCCTCTGAGAACACACCCTCTTGAGAGCCAGGCAGGTGTGGTTTCAATTGAATTAACTTTAAGTGAGTTAATCCACAGAGTCAATCAGTCTTACTCAATCCAATGAATCCAATCTAGCTGGGGCCTTTGGGCATCCCAAAACCCATTATTTTCTCACATATAGATGCAACTGATATGTGTGTATTTATTTATTTATTTTGTCAGGGAGAACAATCGGAAGAATATTGTCATAATCTAGGCATGAGGTAAGGGGGGGACTACACCAAAGTGCAGAAGAAAAAATAGGTATATATGAAGTGTGTTATGAAATCAGATATGACATTTTATACCAAAAACATTTTTTTCTCTCCAGTCTAAACATCTCTAGTTCAATCAATAAGTGTGAATTATATTCTCCAGTCCCTTTATGCTCCAGTCACATTCACTTAATTTATTCTAGTTTTTCAACGTCCATTTTAATATGTGGAGTCCAGAACCAACTATGACACACAGGATATGGTCTTCCCAGGGTTATATAGCATGGGCCTATAATTTCCTTCATTGTGGACATTATGCCTTTTAAGATTATAATTATAATAATAATTATGATGATGATGATGATGATGATTTATTTTAAACTTTCTGCCTGTACTTTGCCATCTTGGCACTGGATAACATTATGCCTATTTTTTTAAATGACTATGTCATATTGTTGGCTCACTGAGTGTGTAGTCAAAAACCCAAGATCCTTTCCATATAAACTGTGATCTCATCATGCATTTCTCATTTTACATTGTTTGCAGTTGTTTGTTTTTTTTTAAACTCAACTTCAAACTTTTAAACTTATCCATTGTATAGTTCATCTTTTGGGGATTTGGCCCTCATTGTAATTCATCTCATAGTTTTCAATCCCTGACCTTGTTAATCCAACATTCTAGTTACATGTCATATGCAGATCTTTGCTGCTTTCATCTAATTCATTGAAGAACAAACATCCTGTGGCTCACTAGAAGAGAACCCAATCAAAGTTGATATAAGAGAATGAATCATCAGTCACTGAGACTAATCATACAACCAGTTCTTATCCAATCTCACTATCTGATTATTCGTCATAGCATTTATCTTAAATGCATGATATGATACAAGACTATCAAATGTTATGCAGAAATCATCACATACTTAGCAGCCAACCCCCACCTAACAGTTTAGTAATATTATAAAAATGGAATGAAATTCATGGAGTTAATGATCATTGTTCTAAATCAACAGATATCTTCCCCTTTAATAATATATTTTAAATATTTGTCAGCAATAAAAATCAAATTGACTCACAATTTAAAGTGTCCCATTCTCTACATTTTTTCAAAGAATGAGAGAGTGACTCATTAAACATATCTGTCAAATCTTTCAACACTATGAATCATAATGTATCTTGGTCTTGTGGTTTAGACTTACTGAGAGCAGCTAGCAGTTCTATTACTATTTCCTGTTATATTGAATTTCAGGTTTCTGCTAAATATTTTTTGTTTTATGATTCTCAGTCAAAGGTATTATTTCCTTTGGTAGGAACAATCAGTAAATAAGCAAATCTGCCACTTAGCCATCACCTAAACATAATAATTCCTATTACTTCTTTAATCTTCCTCTTGCATCAATACATGCACGCACACATATACATAAATATGTATGTGTACATATATATGCCTATACACATATATACATATGTATCTATATATATACACACACATATACATATATATTTACATATCTATTAAAAATGTACAATTATCAAAAGGATGCATATTCATGTATATCTGTCTCATCATCCAGCAAATCCAAAGGGTTCCAAATGTTTTCTTCATCACTGGACATTTAATTTTGGACCAGCAATTTATTCATAACAGCTTCTTTGTCATTTAGGATTTATTTCTCCAATGTACCTTTAGGCTATGTAATGCTACACATCTTTTTTCTCTTTCTTTCTTTCTTTCTTTCTTTCTTTCTTTCTTTCTTTCTTTCTTTCTTTCTTTCTTTCTTTCTTTCTTTCTTTTTTTTTCCTTGCTGCATCTTTCCCCCCTCAATATGTTGAAATTCACTTTATCAAAATTTTGACTCTACATTAGACTACATATAGTATTTTTTCTTATTTATCACAAATATTTCTTCAAATTAATAGAATGAAAATATGACATTCACTCTCTTCTGAAGGAAATATGTTCATAATTGATGGTAAAATTCTTATGACAAAATTCCTGTTTTCAAATATATTACAATTTATCATTGGGAAAGCCTGAAATAAGGTGAATGCAGTGGGAGTTGAGAAAATGAGTAGAAAAAAATGAAAGGCCGTGGCTGCTAACTGAATGAGTGGTAATTAAATATTCTCTTCTCCCTTTCATCTCCAATTAAGTATTAAGGTATACTTATTCATATTTGTGTGTCTCTAAAAATGTACTTTTACTAACTTATTAAATATATGTCATAAATGTCTAATAATACCTCATTGTTTTGCCTTAAGCTTTGGTTTAGAAAATATTTTCATTTTTAATCTATCAATCAATTAATAAGCATTGCTTAAGTGCTTATTTTATATACCAGTAACTGGACTCAGTCCTTAGAATATAAAATATAAAATAAGACAGTCTCTGCTCTCAAGAAAATTACATGCTACTGGATACCATCTTCTTAACTAGCTTTACTTTCCAAATTCCCCTTACTTATCCAAAGTTTCAACCTTCAATTAGTGGTAATGATGACAATGTCACAAGAGTCAATATAGTCTTCACTTTCTTGCTATGTACTTCATAATCTCTATCCAGGACTTCATTATTCCATAAATAAGAACTTTCCCAAAATTAGAGCATTTCAAAAAATGTAATAGACTGCTTACACACATAGAAAGTTCGATGTTACAGCAGGTTTTCAAAGGCTCCCTGGATGACCACTGGCAAAGGATATTACAAAGGTCTACAATGGAAGGTTGAACTTGATGACCTCGAAGCTGCCTTCCAACATGAATATTCTCTGACTCTTTGATTAAAAAAATCCAAGTCTGTCCATTTTCTATTAGTAGGTGCAATGAAAAGCTAAATAAAAGAGAAGGTTAAATCATTGAGGATTAACTGTGGATTTCATTTATCCCTGCTGTTCATGTCCTACATTCACAGAGATAATTGATTTGGATTTATAGCTGTGGCAAAGTTCACATCTAACTAAAGATGTCACAATGTCAAAGTAGAAATCACAGGATAGCAGTGGATTTAATTGTTTTTGCCTAATTAATATATACTAAGTTATATTCATATCTGATACGGTAAAATTTAGTCCATATGTTTATAATAATTCAAATCATTAATAAATTTCCTCCCATGAAGAACATTTAATTCAGATTTATGTCTCCTTTAAGGGAAAAAGTCATAAACAAGGAAAATTCACCCTTCAGCAGCCTGTGTATGTGTGTGCATGCAAGTATGTGTGCCTGCATGTGTATATACATGTGTATGTATGCATGTGCAGGTGTAAATATAGGCGAGCATATTTATGCATACATATATATACACACACAATAGACATATATGTGTATACATACATATAAACACATACACATGTGATTACAAATGTCCGTGCAAACATGCATATGAGCACACACGTGCATGTGTGCACACATGTGCACACGAACACACATAGTACATAATAACATCCATATATACACACATAGACATATACAGATGTATATAAATGCAAACTACATGCATACATACAAACATATATATGTATTCGGTTAGGTGGTGCAGTGGATAGAACTGGCCCTGTAGTCAGTAAGATCTGGATAGTGATACAGCCTCAGATACTATTAGCTATGTCATTTTGGATAAGTCACTTAAACTTTATTTGACTTAGTTCCTCATTTGTACAACTGACACATTGGAGAAGGAAATAACAAAACATTCGAGTATCTTTGCCAAGAAAACTCCATAGACTTTGTTCATGTGGTCATGTAGGATCAGGCACAGCTGAATAACAACAAATTACAAATTGCACATATCCACACACATGTATATACATGTGTATTTGTGTATACATAACCATATGTGTGCACCTGTGTCTGAGTGTGCACACACACACACACACAATGTTTTTCTTGTTTGGCCTTCATTTTCAAAGAGAACCATGATATTGGGATAATGTCATGACTTGTGCTGAATTAAATTTAAGTGAGGTAGGGCTGTGCAAGGTCACCAGCCTCTCTCTGTCTTCCAGAACCACCTGGGTCAGATGACATGATATAAATCAGGGTGACTGGAGATGGCCCCAGATGTTTAAGGCAATCTGGTTAAGTGACATGCCAGGGTTACACAACTAATAAGTATCTTAGGTGAGATTTGAACTCAGGTTCTCCCAACTTCAAGGTCAGTGTTCTATCCACCATACCACCTAGCTGTCATATTGTATGTGTTTATACATAGACTCACACATATGTGTGTATACACATATGTGCAAACACACACATGGACATACATGGACATTGTGTAGATTGTGAGTTTGTATGTTCATGCATCCACACAAACACATTAAAATTGTGTTTCCCTTTATTGTTCAGGCTAGCAATAGATCAGCCTTTAAGAGCTTAATAATAATACTGATTGGGGCAGCTAGGTAGCGCAGTGGATAAAGCACCGGCCCAGGATTCAGGAGTTTCTGAGTTCAAAACCGGCCTCAGACACTTGACACTTACTAGCTGTGTGACCCTGGGCAAGTCACTTAACCCTCATTGCCCCACCAAAAAAAAGAAAGAAAGAAAGAAAAAAAATAATAATAATACTGATCAACAGAAGCTTTGATGTACTCCATTTCAAACTTGGGCTGGTTCACCCCTCCTTAGACATACTGGGGACCTAACTCTAGATTTCATGATACTGGTATCTGATAGAGAGGACAGCTGAAGATCTTTAGCCTTACAGCAGCTCAGAACTCTAGAGCTGAATACTTGCAGCAGCCATAGTGTCATGAAAGTAGCAGGGAGTAAAGGCATGTACTGCCCTATCCAGTCATAGCTAATACCTTCCTCCCCAAAGCTGAACTAGCCCTGGCAATGTTTGAGTCAGCATCATCATCTATGTGCACACCCCTGGAAAGTATACTGCCTAGATAAGTGAACTTATCTACAATGTTAAAAATTTCTCTCTCTTGTAAATGATTGTTCTATTTATGGATGGTCTGGTGCTGGCTGGTAGAGAACCTCTGTTCCCTTTGTGTTGATTGTCAAGACAAAATTAGCATAAGCAGCAGATAATTGATCCATGCATCTAAATCTCAGAGTAAAGTGTGGGAGAGAAGAGATTTTAGGCTGTCTACCAAACTGAAGATCTACAGAGTCGTACTGACCTCATTATTGTGGGCCTGTGAAACCTGGACAGTATACTAGTGCCATGTCAGAAAATTGAACTACTTCCATTTGAATTAGCGTAGGAAGATTCTGAAGATTGCCTGGCAAGATAAGACACCAGACACCAGGGTCCTTTCTCAAACTGAACTGCCAAGCCTTTCAATTCTGTTTCAGAGAGGGCAACTCTGATGGGCTGGCCATGTTGTTTGAATGCCAAACCTTTGCCTAAAATACTATTTTACAGAAAACAAACATATGGCAAGGGCTTCATTGGAGGTCGGAAGAAGAAATTAAAGGACACTCTCAAGGTCTTTTTGAATAACTGTGTTATCAGTTGTGAAACATGGAAGTCACTAGCATATGATGGTCCAGCATGGCATGCCCACATCAAAGAAGTTGCTGTGCCCTATGAACAAAGCAGAATTGCAGTAGCTCAAAAGAAACATGAGTTGTACAAATTTAGAGCTATCTCCATCCCAAATGTCCCTATGTACTATTTGTGCCAAATTTGTGGTAAGACCTTCCCAGTTCTTATTGCTCTGATCAGCCACAGTTTGATACACTGTACATTGACTTCAACATTACTATATCTTTTGGTCTTCTTTGAGTACAAAGGACAACAACTATTTCCTATATCTATGCAGCATAGATAATAAGGTTAGAAAGGCCTGTTAATAAGAGAAAAAATTGTTATGACTCTTTTGTTAACATGAACAGTAATGAAATTATGATAAACATTTTTTTCTTTTTGTCTTATTATAATCCTTTATGCTTATCTTTTAAAATGCATTTTCCCAGCATCATTTTCTTAAGTTTTACAAAATTAACCAGGTATTTTTGAATACCTCTTATAAATGAGCACACTTTTATTCTTTTTCTCTCAAGAGGGCAGGAAACTCTTTAGCAAATTGGGAAATACAAAAAAACAACAAATTCTTTGTCACACTAAAAATTGATTTGATTTTGACACTTCATTTGGATGATTAAAATAACTTCACCCTCTTTCACTTATGAACAATGATATCCGGTGGAAAAGAAACCATGAATATGCAATTAAGTCTTCATTGATCACTAAAATTCAGGTAAGGGCTTTTTACTTCCTACCTACATATGTTCACACACATGTATATAAGCACACATATACACATGTATGCAGAAGCATGTATGCATTGTGTATGTGTACATAAACACACACACACGCACACACACACACACATATATATATATATATATACATGCATGCACACACATACTTGATTTAGCTTTGTACAACAGTTCTGTAAATTTCCTGTGAAGCTTTCTGAGTGGTATTGTGGTACATACTTTTCAGATGACTCATTCTGCTTTGCTGTGAGCATCTGCTCAAATTACCAGGAGAGCATTAAAGAAAACCTAGCATGTGTGCATCTTTAAGATATTAGGCATGACCAGCTGTTTTATATTCTCAGAACCCATTCAATAATAAAAGGCTACCACACAGCTTACAGGTAATGGGGGGAAGAAGGCTTAATACCATTGCTCAGCAGACTTGATGCTTCCAAAGCATGATGGTGACTGCTGGCCCAGCATGTGGGCATGTCTAGTGCCAAAATCCATGTCTAGCAAGACAAAACAATTCAGAAGTTCTGCTAAAACACCCCCTTTAGAATATAAAGTATTTAGGTGTTCTTTGCAATGTAATTCTAAATAAAGAGGATCTAACCTCCATTTGTTCCTTCAGGATATTTTATCAATCATCCTGAATGAATGCTGATAAATCCTTGTTGTAATAGAGGCAAAGAGCATGACTGCTTTCCTCTTGTCCCATGCTGATCAATTATGAGTACATAATAAGAAGTCTTTCTTCCAAATCATTTAAAGACATTTCCTTTTTCTCAATTTCTTTTATTAAATTAAATTCTAGTATGGCCCCCTATGCAATGCAGTAAAATTATATTAAGTGTGCTCAGCATTGTACTAACTGATGCAAAGGATATAAAGAAGTCTAATGTACAGGCCCTGCCCTCAAGAAACTTTCAAACTTGTATAAAAGCAAGATTTACATATTGAAACATAAATAGTTATGGACAAATAGAAATACAAAGCAACAAAGGAAAGAGTGAAAGGTGTTGTAAGATAGTATACATAAGGAAACTAATAATAGATATAGAAAAACTGAACTTGTAGAAAGAAGGGAAATCTGGAATGGGCTAGTGCAGGAAGGCTTATAATTCATGAAGAGAATCAACTACATCAGGTAACAAAAGAGATGTCAGATGTCAGAGCGCCTGACATTTAGTAAGTGCTTAATAAATGTTTGTTGCTTGACAATGAATTAATGAAAGAATAGACTGAAATTTCTGGCATTCTGGAATCGAGGGAAATTAAGTCAGTAGGATGAATAATTCAATACAATAAAAATATCAGAGTTGGTGGACTATTTATTATAATACTATTCACAATAGGAATAATACTGAAAATAGCTTCGATTTATATAGTATTTTGTCAGCAAAATACTAAGCATACATATATGTATATGTGTATAGCTATAAATGCATATGTGTATATATATATATATATATATATACACAAATATACAACACATACATATATATGTGTGTTTTATTAGTAATCTGGAAGTTAAGTTTTTTTCAGACGTTCCCCTGGTCCTGACATCATAATACATATCTTTGTGTACACAGATGCATATATATATGTGTGTGTGTGTGTATGTATGTATGTGTACTCATTTGATTCTCAAAGTAACCCTATAAGGTAGGTGTTATTATTAAAATCACTTTATAAATACAGAGATTGAAGCACAGAGGTTCAGTGCCTTTCCCATATAACACAGCTAATAAGTATCTGAGGAAGGTTTCTAATTCAGGTCTTTAGACTTCAAGACCTACATTCTATCCCCAGTGACCCTTCCTCTCTTGGCTTCTCAATCAATTAATAACTATCTATGAAGAAAATAACTGTTCTAAGCACTGGCGATACAAACAAACAAATAAAAAACTAAAGTGATATAACATGTATGCACAAATGTCCCGGATTTTGAGGAACATACATTCTATGTATGAACATGGATACATTTGTATATGGGAATTTGTATATCTGTTATATATATACACACACACACACATATATATAAACACACATACATACATGTATATACACACATATAAAATACACACTCGTGCATGACATATATGTGAGTATACACATGTATGCATGCATACATGCATGAATGTATGGATGTACAAGCCACAAACAAGCAAATACAAAGTAAACTGAAGGAGATGCTTAAGGTGAATTTTGAACAAATTCTGGGATTCCAAGAAGGACAGGTGAGGAGAAAGTATATTAATGACATAGATATAAGACACAACAAGAGTAAAGGCACAGGAAATGAGATATGGAGCATAATGTGTAAGAAAAAAATAATCAGACAATTTGGCTAGACTTGAATGACAACTCTCTCATTCCTGCCTATTGCTTGAACTCTATGGGGGCCTCAGGTATCGGAGAACCATGAGACATGAGATCCTTGATATACATATTTTATCAAGGAAGAATTTGCATTTCCCAAGATATTGGTACCTGTCACAAATCCCCATCTGCACTGCCCTATTTACAACACTGAATGATAATAAGTTAAACTTTTCATTCTTTTTTCCTATTTTCTGCTTTAATTTTGGTTCAACCTGAACCATGAGATAATACCTTAATGGAATTGCATATGAAAACTAATTTTAACTTTTCACACATAATACATAATAAACCATTGGTTATGAAAACTATAGAATGTCTTCAAGGATAACAGGAATATATCTGATTCCTCAAATGAATTTTTAAATCAATAAATATTTTTAGGAAGATGGAAGTTCTCCTTGATGTACAGCTAAATAAAGTTAATATACCAACTGCAAGAATATCTTGAGAATGAATATCTTAATTTAATATAGGGTCAATGAACTAGATAGTATATAAAAGGTCACCAATCTAAATATTCAGATTCTAGACAGTTCCATCTGCTTACATGCACTGAGAATAATGACCCTTATTTCTTTGCAGCAATATAATGTATTACCCAGCTCAATATAAGTTTTGACCTAGGTCGTGGGATTTCTTATGTAACACCAATCTAACCTGAAAGCATCTAGTGGAAGATTTCTTAAAATTCCTGACCTGGGGGGCAGCAAGTTGGTGTAGTGGATAAAGCACTGGCCCTGGATTCAGGAGGACCTGAGCTCAAGTCCGGCCTCAGACAATTGACACTTACTAGCTGTGTGACCCTGGGCAGGTCAATTAACCCTCATTTCCCTGCCCAAAAAACGATTCCTGACCTGTTCCCTTTGTCTCTGACACTATCTTTATCTCTGTCTCTGTAGCTCTGTTTCTTTTTCTCTCTGTGAAACTGTCTATGCTGAAATAGTTTTCCCTGAATTATTTTCCAGAGATTGTAAATATTCATGTATATACATAGTAAATTAAATATATCTACATATGAATATATGCACATAAATATATTACATATATGTTTGCATGCAAACAAATGAAAAAACACACAGAAAGAGACTTTTGTTGTTGTAGAGTTATTTTGGTCGTCTTTGAATCTTTGCATTGATACTGGAGTGGTTTGCTATTTCCTTCCTTGGCCCATTGTACAATTGAGGAACTGAGGCAAATGGGGTTAAGTGACTACCCAGGGTCACACAGATAGTAAGTGTCTGAGTCCAGATTTGAAATCAAGGGCAGGAGTCTTCCTAATTCCAAAGTTAGTACTCTACCCAGTGTGCAACCTCTCTGTCCACCCACCCCCCATTTATATATATATATATACATATATATATATTCTTACAAATTTTCACACACACACACACACATGCACACACACATATATATATATATACATATATACATATAGATACATGCATACATGCATATATACATATATATATTTCTTTGAAACAAAAGAATTGGGAAGGAAAACAATATGATTCAGATAAAAAGGAGTAAAAATTATCAGATTAAATGCTATGTAGTATATCCCTGATTTTAGAGCAAGAATATCAACATATGCACCCAAATAATGAAAACTGCCTCTGAATAACTCACATTAAAGAGTGTAGGAGCTTGGGCAATTAAAAAATGCAGACATAAAATTGCATGCTTCTGTCAACTGCCTTTCATTCCTTACATTATGGGATTAGATCAAGCAGGCGGTCATCCAGATTTCAGTCCCATTGGGTATTATGCCTCATGTTTTTAACATGTTCTTGTGTTAGATGTTAATGTGGCTAGCTTTCCCCTCCTCTTTTTTCTCTTTGCTACGACCCTACTCAATACCTCTAAGTGGACAATAATGCATGGACTAGCAATTTGAATTCCCTTACCAGTCCTACTACCCCCAAGATCTGCTTTTTATTAGTAATTTAGAGCTAATGTTCTTTGCAGAAGTTCTCCAAGTCCTGAGATTTTTCACACCTGCCATGTAATGCTGACATTTCTAAAGAAGTCTACTAACTTTGCTTTGTTGTGAAACTCAGACCTCAATACTCTTTCTCTAATGATTTTAAAATTTCCATTTTTAAGTAAAAAAATGAAGATTTTTGTTTTGGTTCTGTGATTCCTTGAATAATATTCATTTGTGAATAAATCTTTATTGATCCATAAATGACTTGGAGTCTGGTCTCTTTCTTTGCACCCTGAAGACAGTTAAGAAAGCTAGACGTTCCCAGAGTTAGTATTTGCTGTAAAAAGGAAAAAAAGCACCACCTTAAACTCTGGTGAACTTCTTTCACTGAATGACCTGTCAAAGGAAATAACTTGGAAGTTGGCACAAATTCATTTTACTAACAATGAGATATTGAAATATATTTTTGAGAGTCATCAAAATGAAACACGAATAATACGAAATGTGACAAGAATAAGAAGCCTTATCATGCTCTGAGACTCTCATTTGTGTGTTGCAGATGCATTTGGAACTTCAAAATCATTCATAAACCATGCAGACACAAAGGTCAGAGAATATGTGTATATTTTTCTATCAACTAGTCCAGAAGGAACATTCTATGTGTAAAGTCAAATATCAGAATGAATAAAGGTTCCAACAGAATGTTATTAGAAAGAAATTTTAGTTTCCTCACTAATTCTAGAAAATAGATAACAGGTTATTTCAGTAATTAAGATGATATTGCTCTTAAAGGAAGAATTAAGAGAGTAAATAGAGGCAATTAGGTAGTGCAGTAAGTAGAATATTGGTTCTAGAATCAGGAAGACCTGAATTTAAATTCAGGCTCAGAAATACAAACTGTGTGATACTGTGTAAACCTTTCTTTTCTGGCTTCTTCATTTGTGAAATGGGGATAAATAATAATAGCACTTACCTCCCAGGGTTGTTGTGAGTATCAAATGGGATAGGATTTGTAAAAAGCTTGACAAATAAGTATTATATAAATGCAACCGATTTGTCAAGGAACAGTTAACTTTTTACATGGGTAGACAGAAGAAAAAACAGATTCTATTTCTTTCTTTTAAAGACTTCAGAAGTGAACTAACCTCAGCTTCTATGTTTTTTAGATGAGGGAACAAAGGTGCAAAGAGGTTAAATTATTTGTATAAGGTTATGCAGGGAGTAAGTAGCAAATCCTTGGATCAAAGCCAGATGGTATGACTCTAAATATAATGGTTATTCTACCCTGTCTCTTATAGATTGAGAAACCAATGGAGAGAGAGAGAGAGAGAGAGAGAGAGAGAGAGAGAGAGAGAGAGAGAGAGAGAGAGAGATTTTGGTTCTGATGTTTGTGAAGAGGTGATCACAAGAGAATGGTTAAACATTAAACAAACAAATATATTACATTAATGAGTCAAAAATATTTGTTTAAAAATAAATTCTTGAGCAAAAAGACAAGTAAATTCCTTGGTTGAGTTGAAAAGACTTGTCTAGCATAGCAAAAAATGGAGTCTATTTTTATTGGATAAGGTGGATCCAAAATGGCAGAGTAGAGGCTGCAATATAGTCAAACTCTTTCAACATTCCCTGCCAAAGAAATTTAAAATAATACTTCACAAAATCAAGAAATAGAAAAAAAAGAACAAACAACAATAAGAGGACTTGAACATACAACCTAATATGCTGGCAGGGAAGACAAAGACATACACTCAAAGGAAGACAACATGATCACAACTACAACTAAAGTCTCAAAAAATGCTAATTGGATATAACCCAACAAAAATTCCTGAAAGAAGAAAGAAATAATGTCATATGCACTGATATAAACAGAGTCAGGAGAAGTATTCTTTACAAGGACAACAGCATTGTCAGGAAACAGCAACTTTGAAATATTTAAGAATTCTTACCAATTAACTGGCCAACTGTAACTCAAGAGGAGATATGGTAAAGGATATTACCTACATCTTAACAGAAAGATAATGGACACAATGCAGAAAAGGACATAGGTTTTTTGGAAATGACCAATTTATGGATTTATCTTATTTAACTATGTTTACTTGTTAAAGATTCACCCCTTCTAATGTTTTAATAGGTAGGGTTGAATGGGGAAAGAGATATGGGATAACTGTATTTATGTTAAAAAAAAAAGTCATTTTCCTTAATGGACAAGAAAAAAAAAGTTCAGAAAGAAGCACAGACAAGTGGGATGCTTTTGAAAGTAGAACTTGTTTAATGAATTTTAAATATTTTAAAGAAAGCAGTTTAAAATGAAAATGTATACATTCATATAAAATAATTTGTTGCATGTTTATTTTACACTATATAAGAAAGTGTTTTAGTGGTCAAATTCAGATATATATATATTTCACTTTCCTTGAATTTATTATAAAAATATTTCCATCTTAACCATTCTATTATTTTCTCTAGTTAAATCAGCAGATTATTTATAGTAGTATACAATAAATCATTTTATATTATAATTTGTTAATGTGTTTTTTCTTATATCTTTGAAATAGAATCAGAGGACTTTGGTTCAAATCAAAACAATATGATATGCGCCCTATGTGACCTTGGGCAAGTCTCTTCATTTTGCCTGGTCTTAGTTTCATCATCTATAGATGAAGAAGTTGTACTATCTGGCCTCTAATGGTCCATCTAGGCTTCACCCTATGGTCCTTTGTTCATAACATTAGGTCAGTTTTGCATTTTCCAACATATGACGTAGTTAATCATTATAATATATAAACTAATGAATTTTTTTGATTTCACTGCTCTTAAAGATGTTAAAATTAACTATTTATTTTAAATGTTTTCTTTTTCATTCTTATAGTATTGTCCTAAAGCTTTTCCACATCTATTGCAAACTTATTACAGTATATTTTATATTATATATTTCTTTGGGTAGATTTTAGACTTTGAATTTAAAAATTTTTTTATCTCTAGTTAGTTTTATCCATTTTTTAAAATAGTGGATTTTCAGTAATTCCAATTTTATAAACTCACATCCCATTTCTATGCCACTGGAAAATCTGATTGGTATGTTTTCCATTATATCTACAAAATATTTGACAAAATTGTTAAATGTTATACAGAGTGGGCCAAAAGTCATAAGGAACTTAAATAATTAATAATTACCTTTTTGTTTTTAACTCGTAATACCACATCATCATATGAAGTATATCTAGGAAATAAATATGTATGTATACATGCATGCATGTATATATATGTACATCTATATATGTGTGAATTTGTGTATAAGAAATAAAGAAAAATTATTTTCAAAAAGTTATAAAATATCAGACCCCTTTGTGACTTTTGGCCCATCCTATATAAAGAATGACATAGATTTGGGTCTTGACACTAGAGAACTTCCTTAAGTCATGATCATTTCCTTAATTATTTATAGATTGAGGTTCAATTGTTGGGTTCAATCAACACCAGTCGTGTCTCAGGCCCAGCCCATGTAGGGCCATTTTAACCTTCATTGTGAAAATTACCAAGGGGACCAAGAGACCTTCCTAGCTCTTGGTTTCTCTGTCCCTGGATTGTAGTAATCTGATGTTGATCCAGCATCTCCTGGAGTGTGAGACACTCCTAATGACAGGTAGTAGGTTGTGTTGATTCAATTACATCATAACTCTCTCTCTCTGTCTCTGTCTCTCTCCCTCTCTCTCTCTCTCTCACTTTGGGTTTCTGTCTCTTTTCCTCTCCGTATATATAAACATATACACACACATTTATATATATATATATATATATATATATATATAATGTGTATGTATACATACATAAATATGTTTATGTATGTGACTCTCTGTATGTATGTATATGTATGTATTTGTATTCCTTAACAGGCTGAAAGTCAATATCTCCATGCTAGAGGAAAAACATTCTGTTTTCTTTTCCTTTTATTAATGCTACAACTTCTACTGAATGCATGAGAAGTAAGCTGTGTAATCAATGTCCTCTTTCTTAGACCCATAGATCCTGACTATTGTTTATTTCAGGAGCTCAGGGTAAATGACTTCTCTTTCCAAGTCTATCAATTCATTTTTGTGTCCAAGTTAAAATAGCAACCAGAGAAATCTAACCAAGTAGCCCTATGTTAATTTCTTCTCTCAACTGATTTGTTTGTATTTTATGAAGATTTGATTTTTAAAAAACCCTGAAATTACCACTCCAGCCAATCAAAATAGTTAAACTGGTTCTTACAGACTTTGATTCAAAGAAAGGTACTTAATATAAATACTAACTACAATATATTTCAGTATAAGGATCAGAGATTCTAGGGCGCTGTGCCTGACTCCCATTCCTGCCTTGTAAATTGATCTAGTCTGGGCCCCTTGAAGGAACCACTATGTGCCTTATCAACAAAATGAGAAATTTTTCACATACTTGGGAAATTCAAAACTTTCTCTCTACCTACCTTGCAGGGATGTTGAGAAGGTGAATGAGAAATATGTAAAGTATTCTGACCTCTACAGTAAAATCACTTATCTAAAATTATTATCACTCTTAAGTGGCAGTAAAAGCAAGGCAAGTCTAAACATACAAGAAGACTTCTGCTCCATATTGACTTCACTGCAGAAATATTTCTATAAATAAACCAAGCCACCCTGAATATTCACAGTTCTTACCTGGCCATGTGAAAGAAAAGGAGTGGAGGGGCAACTGGTGGTACAGTGGATAGAGCACCAGCCCTGGAGTCAGGAGTACCTGAGTTCAAATCCGGCCTCAGACACTTAACACTTACCAGCTAGCTGTATGACCCTGGGCAAGTCACTTAACCCCAATTGCCTCACCAAAAAAAAAAAAAAAAAAGAAAAGAAAAGAAAAGAAAAGAAAAGAAAAGAAAAGAAAAGGAGTGGGGCTCACTCTTTTCCATTGAAGAATAAATGCTAATATCTATGACCAGATTATTTTACATTGAAAAGAGGCTGAAAAAATAGTTTTCAGAAACTTCCTAACAAATATTTGAATAAACATTCTGCTATTCTCTTAGAGACAGTATTGGAGCATGTCAGTGTAAAAAAATAGAAATGCATTAAAAGAACATTATAATAAACATTGCTGTTGGAGATTTTGGGGCAAATAAGGTGTTTTTTTTTCACTTTTTCATTTCACAAACATGAAGAATCTTTCATGGATGAAATATCAGCATGTAAGTGTCATACCATATTTACTTGTTAAATATTTGCTTGTAAGTTTGGAAACTGCATCTTGTAAGTGTCATATGCTAGGTTATCAGGGAAGCAGTGTAATTACTGAGAGTCCTCCTCTTTTAAAAGGTTATGCCCTCTATTACTGTAAATGCACTGAATCTTCAGGAAGAAATGACAAGTTGGTCAATGAGCAAAGAAGACTTGGGTAGGGGAAAAATCCGTTAGTAAAATTAGATGCTATTCAACTATGACAAACGGGTCCTTTCTACTAGAAAATCCACTGGCTCCTGCTTAGCTACAAGCCAAGATTTTCCCCTTGAAGATGACAAAGGATACTTGGATATTACTCAGAATGTGCAGCCCTCCAGAATGTCATTATTATAGCCCAGGTTGTCTGTCCTGCACCCTGGGGTAAGAGAAGGAGTATGAATGACTTCTTTTTCCCATCGCTAAAGTTTTTTTTTTCCCCTCTTACTGAAAGTCCTGCTGTTTAGAGACAAACATATTCTAAGTGAAATATTTTGAGATATTGTTGTACTTTATCAAAATAATGGAGATTATTCTATCACTCTAAACAATTTTCTTTGTGCTTACCTCCACACTATTTCCAATCTATAGGAAATATAGTCTTGAAAACAGTTTTGTACCTCGGTAGGCTTCCATGGATCATTTTCTTTTCTTCTGTTCACATTTTATTCTGAACTCACTGTCTTAGTCTCGTCTTCCTCTATTGTTAAGACCCCAAATCACCCACTGTACCATCTGGAAATGTTATTAGCTGAATACCAATTATGTTTCTGCTGAAAGACCTGGGATTATCTGAAATATTATTCTATGATGTATCATCCTACAGGATGTAATACTAAAACTGTCACATACTATATCACAATAACGCCAACTATCGTGGAACACCTGTGTAGGCCCCTCTATCAACATATGATTACTGTCAACGAGAGGTTAGCAATAGGAGAAAACAGTAAAGATTGCAGAATAATGGCATCTGACGTGTCTCCCCAGCTGGCAGAGACATGTAACAGATGAAAAGGTAGCACCTAATATAACTTTCATTTCACAGGGAAGCTATGTAGTGTATCATGCAACATTTCAACTACCTCTTAGACCTTCTGTGAAATTTTCTCATTTGCTTCTAAATTCAAAGAAATAAAAGAAGTCCATGTCTTATTCTATGAGAACATAAGTAGTTATTTAATACTGAATTGGATAGGTGGCAGCTAGATGGCGCAGTGGATAAAGCACCGTTCCTGGATTCAGGAGGATCTGAGCTCAAATCTGGATTCAGACATTTGACACTTACTAGCTGTGTGACCCTGGGCAAGTCACTTAACCCTCATTGCCCTGCAAAACAAAAACTAAAAAAGAAAAACAAAAACCAACAAAATACTGGATTGGATAATTCCATCCTTGCTCTCTTCACTTTTTGGAAAAGGGAGAAACTAGCTATATGCATTGTAAGATTCCAAATTATAAATAAGAGAAAGTTTTGGCATTATTCTTTAGTCTCATTCAGTCCTATTTTTTGTCATTCCCCATAACCCTCCCAGAAAGTGAACTTTTCACTTCAGTGCAAGAAAAATAGCAAATTTTATACTCACAGACATGGGAAAAGTTGGCCTGGCATTTGGCAGCTAAATGGGAAAATAGTTGTCATTCAACAATCAGAGGTCATACCCACTGTTCTTCAATCTTGCTTACCTTTAAACAACTGAATCCCTGCCATGTACTGCAGAACTTTCCTGGGTGTCTATAAATAGAATTGTCTTATATGAGTTTTCCTTGTTGTTCAGTCATTTTCAGCAATGTCCAACTCTTTGTAATTTCATTAGGTATTTTCTTGGCAAAGATATCAGAATGGTTTGCCATTTCCTTCTTCAGCTCATTTTACACATGAGGAAACTGAGACAAACGGTGTCAATTGACTTTACCAGGAGTAGTAGTAAGTGTCTGAGGCCAGATTTAAACTTAGGAAGATTAGTCTCCTTGAGTCCAGGCCTGGTACTCTATCCATTGAACCACCTAGATGACTCTTTATATAACTAGAATCAGTTTATATAGGGGAATATTACTGCTTTTCAACTTATTTTTCAAATCCCCTTGTTTGTCACTATTGGCAAACCTTCTAAACTCCCACCCATATTCATAGAGAGCATTAGATTCAATATCCATTTTGTCCATAAATTCTAAAAGCCTCATAGTTTAAAGAACTATACCTGGAGTTAGAAAATTTGGATTGGAGTCCAATATCTACACTTAGGCAAATTATTTAACTTCCTTAAGTCCTCGTTACATTATGAGCAAACCAAACTGATTCCAGAAGGTGAAAATCAAATCAATTAATCAACAAGTATTTCTTAAGCACCTAATATGCATTGGATACCCTGCTAGCAACTGGAAATATGAAGCAAAATAAAATGAAGAGAATGATTCCTCTACTCAAAGAAGTTTCATTCTGTCAGGGAAAGATAATGTATAAGCAAGAGTGTGCTGTTCATATCCCGCTGAAGGACCTATTGCTAAATTCTCAGTGTGAGAATTTGGAATTCAGTAACCAGAAAGCATTAAAAATCAGTACTTATATTTGTTTTCTTGATTGTCCAGAGTTAAGGATATGATGGAGAAATTATTAATAATTCAAATATGAGAAGTATGTCATTAATTTTTTTAGAATACACAGATTTGTAATGTTTCTCACTTTCTGAGATGAAAATACTCATATTGAAAATTTTACACTTGGCTCTCTCAAGTCAGTTTGAAGTAACTTGAGAAATCCCCAAGGTTATATCAAAACAAAAGAGAATAATATGGAATAATGTGAAACAAGGGTATTTAGAAAAATCTATCCATGGTGAGCACGCTTCAGAAAATCAACTTCCATAAGATGAGGTTTTATGTCTCAATACTAATTCTCATTAAGGACAGAAATTGTCAAGACCACAGGGAGGTACGGCTTAGAGAGTTCTATAAAAATAATGAGTTAGAAAGGATAATGGTATAACATCAGATAGTATATATGATGTGCAAAAATGTAAATAACAAGACAGAGCACCCTAGTTTATATGTACATATGTATTTATATATGAATGAAATATAAAGGATGAATAGATACAAGAAAGTCACAAATTTAATGATTATATTACTAAATGTAACTGAATTAAATCATCTCATTAAAATTTAAAATGAGAGGTATGTATGTATATATATGTGTGTGTGTGTGTGTGTGTGTGTATAAAGAAATAAAAGACAATTTGCTATATTCAAGAATCATTTAAAACAGATAGTCAGAAAGTATTCTGCTTTTATGGGACAAATATGATTAGGACATCCAAGGTAGAGAAAAACAGCATATAAAGAGAACTAACAGGCTCTCTCTCTCTCTCTCTCTCTCTCTCTTTCTCTCTCTCTCTCTCTCTCATCTCTCTGTATCTCTGTATCTCTCAACATAAACACATATATAGTTATCTTTATATTCTTTATATTATATAATTTGAATATATTATATAATACATACTTAACTTATAAAATCACTATATATTAACACATATGTATATGCATATGTATATACATGTACACACAGACATATATATATATATATATATATGGATATTTACATTTATATAGTGCAAAGCACTTTGCACATATTATAGTAATCTCACCACAACCCTGCTAGGTAGGTACTATTATTATCCCCATTTTATAGATGAAAGAACTGTAGCATAGAAAGGTTAAGTGACTTAACCAGGATAAAATAGCTAGCAAGTGTCTGAAGCTACATGGGAACTCAGTAGTTCCTGACCCCAATCCAAGGTTCTATCCTCTAAGCCACTTAGCCATCTAAAGAATATTGATGAAAAATATAAATAAAATTCTTCTCAAGGAGACTGAACCAATATATCCAGAAAAAGAATGTATGATTCAGAAGCTGAATTAATATTAGGGATGTAAAGACTGTTTACCATTAAGAGAAATATTTTTAAATTATATGAATAACAAAAATAAAATACCACTGTTTATTTAAATATATGTTGAAAAATTCTTTAAGAGATTGTAGCACTCTTTTATGATAAAAACCTTAAATACCACAACCCTAAAATATTATTTTATTAAAATGATAACTATATAATTTATATATATATATCATGCATATAATATACCATATATAAATAATTAGACTATACATTAAAATATCTCTCTGATTATAAATGCTTCCATTGTTTTTTATACAGATAAACTAGAACCAAGGAAGGCTCCTATTTCATTATAAATGACATAGTTCTAGGAATACTAGCCAAAACACCCATCATAATAGAACAAAATTAAATGTAGGAAAATCAGCTGCGGAAATCTAACAGATTCTGTTCTTAGAAATCCCTAAAGAAATACTATGAAAATTAATTTAAGTGATTAATATTTTCAGGAAGAAAGGAAGACACAGAAATAAGGGATGAAATGGAATTACAGGTTTACAATTGGTTGTTCCTATTCCTTAAAAATAATGCTTTCACCTTTAGGGGTCAGTTCTGAGTGTGCCAACATGTCTAGCCTATGTTTTATTCATTCTTATAAAGTAAAATAGAAAATATTTACAGAAAAATGATTAGTGTTTCTATATAGTACTAGGAAAAATCAGAGGAAATGAGTTAAGCCTCATTCAAAATATGTATAAATTGCACAAAATATCTGGGGGTTTACCTATTAAAGAGATTAATAATAATAACTGTATTTGTACAAAAGATCCTTTACAACAAAAGCAGAATTAAGTAATTGTAAATATATAAATATATTTAATATAGTAGTGAACTACTATATCAGTATAGAGCATATAAACATAATGAAAACTGAAAAGCTGCATAAATTTAGTACTATACCCATTTAGTAACCAAAGGGATATAGTTGTTTTTAGCAGGAGATAGGTGGGTACTACACAGAGAAATTGTTTGAAAGCGTCAAATCATTATATTGAGATCTTGAGAAAAAATCTTCTAGATTATCTTATTCAAATAGTGCCACAGTGCAATGTTTAGCATTGATTGCTGAGCAGAATAGATGTTCAGTAAATATTTTCTGATGGCATATTTAGGGTAGCATTATAAAAAAAAAATTAAACATGGTGTAGGTAGGACTAAACTCCTATTGCATTAATGTTGAGGGAAAAAGGATTAAAGGTTTCCATTTGTTCCTGATATTGAACCTATCTGTAATTCTATTTGCAAAAATTATTTTTTGTGAACATTAATGGGATAGCTTTAGTAAAGTGTTTTGAACTCCCTGGACATCTAGCAAACATAAAAGTATTCTATAAGATACAGAGATGTGCATAGCTACCCATATTATTAGTTTAACAAATGTTCCACACTGCCTTTTGTAAGTTATTGGCCTGGTAAAATTGCAAAACTGTCTTTAGCTTTTCTTCCCACCTCCCAATACATGTTCAATGTTAAGCCTTAGTCCTTCAAAGCATGAGTTCTTTGCATTTAGGAATAAGGCAAAGTATGACATTATAAATGCTTCCTCAAAGACTTTTATGGTCTTCTATTTTAGATTAAAAAACAAAATTCAAAATCATATAAACTTAATAAATGCACTATGACACATGTGATATCAAAAATTCACATTTATTTCAGTGGTTGTGTATTTTCAGTGCACTTGAAAATGCAGTTCACCTCAGTATGGATTTATTAAGTACCAAATGGGAATCCAAAGAATAAAACATGGTTCTGCCCTTGAAATGGATACAAAGCTGTATAAAAACTAAGGCATTTACACAATTAGAGCAGATGTTGTTAACTTTTGTTTGTGTTATAGCCCCTATTAGCAGTCTGGTAAATCTTATGAACTCTTTTCTGAATAACCTTTTTAAATAAATAAAATAAAATACAGAGTATTACAAAGAATAAATGAATGGAAAATTATTCTTATATTTATATTTATCCTTATGTCTGTGGCCCACTCCAGTATCTTTGCAAAGAATGGGATCACAAAGAGTCAGACATGACTGAAAAGAATTAGACATATCTGTTCATCTATATTTGTATCTATTTGATCTCTATTTAAATTTGTATCTAAATATATGGAAGCATTTATTTATATATGTTTAAGTACTTGTGTAATATATCTGTACACATATGTAATTTATTAATGCAATATATAAATGTGTGTACATACTTGCATGCATACATATGTGCTTTAAATCAGAACTAAGAATTTTGTACCATTCTGAATGATATAGGTGTATGTTTCTGTACATTCATGTGTAAATATATGTCTGTATAACACCTGGATTAAAATGTTATAAAGGCATAGGGAGTATTCAAACAATATCCCATGAGAAATTTGAGGGGGCAGAGATCACTTCAAGATGAAAGTATCAGGGTAGAGTTTATGAAAAGCTCTCCTATTTCTGTTGGAGTTTGAAGGCAGAAAGGATGTAAATGAGCAGGCATAGCTTGTAGTGAGCACAGGGGCATGGAGATTACTGTCCATTCTAGTAGAAGGATGATGTGAACAGGAACATATAAACCAGAGAGAATAGTATGAAAATGAGAAAAGATCTATAGTAAAGTCCAGCTTAAAATTGGAGCACAGAGAGGTAATTCATGTCAGGTAAAACTAGAAAGTTACTGTGGAACCAAATTCTAGAGCACTTTAAATGTCATGTTATACAATTTCTTATTATTTTGTAGGGGATGAGAGACAATTAAGTTTTTTTTTTAAATAGGTAGTGATGTAATCACTATTAATTAGAAGGTCTAAAAGAGAGATTATTACAGCCATGGCATGCAATGTACATTTTTTAATTTTTTAATTTCCTTAAAAGAATTTTATTATTTTCCAGTTACATGTAGAGATAGTTATCATCAATTTTTTTTTTTTAGGCAATGGGGATTAAGTGACTTGCCCAGGGTCACACAGCTAGTAAGTGTCAAGTGTCTGAGGCCAGATCTGAACTCAGGTACTCCTGAATCCAGGGCTGGTGCTTTAACCACTGCGCCATCTAGCTGCCCCTCATCATTTGTTTTTATAAGATTTCTAGTTTCAATTTTTTCTCCCTCTCTCCCCTCCCTAGCCCCTCCCCAAGACAGCAGGCAATCTGATATAGGTTATATATGTACAATCACATTAAACATATTTCTCCATTAGTCATGCTGTGAAAGAAGAATCAGCAAAAAGGAAAAACCTCAAAAAAGAAAGACAAAAAAAAATAGAAATAGTATGGTTCAATCTTCATCTAGATTCCATAGTTCTTTTTTTCTGGATTTGGAGAGCATTTTCCATCATGAGTCCTTTGGAACTATTTTGGACCGTTTTGCACTGCTAAGAAGAGTCAAGTCTATCACAGTTGATCAACACACAATGTTGTTGATACTGTGTACAATGTTCTCCTGGTAGGACCTAAGTTCAAATCTGGCCTCAGACACTTGACACTTACTAGCTGTGTGACCCTGGGCAAGTCATTTAACCCCAATTACCTCACCAAAAAAAAAAGTGAGTTGTTATAAACAAACAAACAAACAAACAAAACAATGTTCTCCTGGTTCTGCTTATCTAACTCAGCATTAATCCACTTAAGTCTTTTGAGGTTTTTTGGGAATCTACCTACTCATTGTTTCTTACAGCATGATAATATTCCAGTACATTCATATACCACAACTTGTACAGCCATTCCCCAACTGATGAGCAACCCTTCAATTTCCAATTCCTTGCCACCACAAAAAAGTAGCTATAAATATTTTTGTACATGTGGGTCCTTTTCCCTTTTCTATGATCTGTTTGGGAAAAAGATATAATAGTGGCATTGCTGGGTCAAAGGGTATGCACATCTTTTTTTTTTTTAATGTTTTTTATTTTTTTATTTTTATTTTTTATTTTTTTTTTTGGAGATATTTTATTTTTTCTGTTACATGTAAAGATAGTTCTCAACTTTTGTTTATACATGCTTTACAATTTCAGATTTTTCTCCCTCCCTCCCTCCCCTCCCTCCCCCCTCCCCTAGACAGCAGGTAATCTGATATAGGTTATATCTATATATATCTACACATATACATATAGATATATATATACACACACATATATATACACAAAATAACATTAATCCTATTTCTGCATTACTCCTGTTACAAGAGAAAGAATCAGAGCAGTGATGCAAAACCTCAAAATAGAAAAAAAAAACAACAGCACCCAAAACAAAAGAAATAATATGGTTCAATCAGCATCTATACTCCACAGTTCTTTCTTTCTTTTTTTTTCTTGGATTTGGAGATCCTCTTCTATCATGAGTTCCCTGGAACTCTTCTGTACCATTGCATTGGTGAGAAGAATATAGTCCATCACAGTAGGTCAACACTCAATGTTGATGATACTGTGTACAATGTTCTTCTGGTTCTGCTCATCTCACTCATCATCAGCTCACGTAAGACCCTCCAGGTTTCTCTGAACTCTTCCTGATCATCATTTCTTACAGCACAATAGTATTCCATTGTATTCATATACCACAACTTGTCCAGCCATTCCCCAATTGATGGGCACCCCCTCAACTTCCAATTCCTTGCTACCACGTAAAGAGCAGCTATAAATATTTTTGTACATGTGGGTCCCTTTCCCCCTTCCATGATTTCTTTGGGCAGAAGGCCTAAAAGTGGGATTGCTGGGTCAAAGGGTATGCACAGCTTTATCGCCCTTTGGGCATAATTCCAAATTGCTCTCCAGAATGGTTGGATCAGCTCACAGCTCCACCAACAATGCATTAGTGTTCCAATTTTCCCACAGCCTCTCCAACATTTATTATCTTCCTTTTTTGTCATTTTAGCCAATCTGATAGGTGTCAGGTGGTACCTCAGAGTTGTTTTAATTTGCATTTCTCTAATCATTAGAGATTTAGAGCATTTTTTCATATGGGAATAGATAGCTTTGGTTTCTTCATCAGAAAACTGCCTGTTCATATCCTTTGACCATTTCTCAATTGGGGAATGACTTGGATTCTTATAAATTTGATTTAATTCCCTATATATTTTAGAGATGAGGCCTTTATCAGAAGCACTGGCCTCAAAAATTGTTTCCCAGCTTTCTGCCTCCCTTCTAATTTTGGATGCATTGCTTCTGTTTGTACAAAAATTTTTTAATTTAATATAATCAAAATCATCCACTTTGCATTTTATAATATACTCTATCTCATGTTTGGTCAAAAACTGTTCTCCTTTCCAAAGATCTGATAGGTACACTATTCCTTTCTCTCCTAATTTACCTATGGTATCACCTCTTATGTCTAAATCGTGTATCCATTTTGACCTTATTTTAGTATAAGGTGTAAGATGTTGGTCTAAGCCTAATTTCTGCCATACTATCTTCCAGTTTTCCCAGCAGTTTTTGTCAAATACTGAGTTCCTATCCCAGAAGCTGGAGTCTTTGGGTTTATCAAACACTACATTACTAGTGTCATTTACTACTGCATTTCCTGAGCCTAGCCTATTCCATTGATCTACCACTCTATTTTTTAGCCAGTACCAGATAGTTTTGATGACTGCCGCTTTATAGTAAAGCTCCAGGTTTGGTACCGCTAACCCACCTTCCTGTGAATTTTTTTTCATTATTTCCCTGGATATTCTTGATTTTTTGTTTTTCCAGATGAATTTTGTTATTATTTTTTCTAGCTGTATAAAATAATTTTTAGGTAGCCTGATTGGTATGGCACTGAATAAGTAAATTAATTTAGGCAGTATTGTCATTTTTACTATATTAGCTCTGCCTATCCATGAGCAATTGATATCTTTCCAATTATTTAGATCTGATTTGATTTGTGTGAAGAGTGTTTGGTAGTTGTGTTCATAGAGTTCCTGGGTTTGTCTTGGCAAGTAGACTCCCAAGTATTTTATATTACCTACCGTTACTTTAAATGGAATTTCTCTTTCTATCTCTTCCTGCTGGACTTTGTTGGTCATGTAAAGAAATGCTGATGATTTATGTGGATTTATTTTATATCCTGCTACTTTGCTAAAGTTGTTAATTGTTTCAAGTAATTTTTGACTTGATTCTCGAGGATTCCTTAAGTATACCATCATATCATCTGCAAAGAGTGATAGTTTTGTTTCCTCCTTGCCTATTCTAATTCCTTTAATTCCTTTCTCTTCTCTGATTGCTAAAGCTAACATTTCTAGGACAATATTAAATAATAGGGGTGATAATGGACATCCCTGTTTCACCCCTGATCTTATTGGGAAGGCCTCTAATTTATCTCCATTGCATATAATACTTGCTGATGGCTTTAGGTAGATACTGTTTATTATTCTAAGGAAAGCTCCCCCTATTCCTAAACTCTCTAGTGTTTTTATTAGGAATGGGTGCTGTACTTTGTCAAAAGCTTTCTCTGCATCTATTGAGATAATCATATGATTTTGGTTGGTTTTCTTATTGATGTGGTTGATTATGTTAATAGTTTTCCTAATGTTGAACCAGCCCTGCATTCCTGGTATAAATCCCACCTGGTCATAGTGTATTATCCTGGTGATCACTTGCTGTAATCTCCTTGCTAATATCTTATTTAAGATTTTAGCATCAATATTCATTAGGGAGATTGGTCTATAATTTTCTTTCTCTGTTTTTGCTTTGCCTGGTTTTGGTATCACCACCATATTTGTGTCATAAAACGAATTTGGTAGAACTCCTTCTTCACCTATTTTTCCAAATAATTTGTATAATATTGGAATTAATTGTTCTTTAAATGTTTGGTAAAATTCACCCGTAAACCCATCTGGCCCTGGGGATTTTTTCTTAGGGAGTTCATTAATAGCTTGTTCAATTTCTTTTTCTAATATGGGTTTATTTAAGGATTTTATTTCCTCTTCAGTTAACCTGGGCAGTTTGTATTTTTGTAAATATTCATCCATTTCATTTAGATTGTCAAATTTATTGGCATACAGTTGGGCAAAATATTTCCTAATTATTGCTTTAATTTCCACTTCATTGGTGGTAACATCACCCTTTTCATTTTTGATACTGGTAATTTGGTTTTCTTCTTTCTTTTTTTTAATCAAATTAACCAGTATTTTGTCTATTTTATTGGTTTTTTCATAAAACCAGCTCTTAGTTTTATTGATTAGTTCTATAGTTTTTTTGCTTTCAATCTTATTGATTTCTCCTTTAATTTTCAGGATCTCTAATTTAGTGTCTAATTGGGGATTTCTAATTTGTTCTTTTTCTAGCTTTTTAAGTTGCATGCCCAATTCATTAATCTCCTCTTTCTCTTTTTTATTCATGTAAGCATTTAGAGCTATAAATTTTCCCCTAAGCACTGCTTTGGCTGCATCCCATAGATTTTGGTATGTTGTCTCATTATTGTCATTCTCTTGGATAAAGTTATTGATTGTTTCTATGATTTCTTGTTTGGCCCATTCATTCTTTAGAATGAAATTATTTAGTTTCCAATTGATTTTCATTCTACTTTTCCCTGGCTCTTTCTTACATGTAATTTTTATTGCATCATGATCTGAGAAGGATGCATTTACTATTTCTGCCTTTCTACATTTGACTAGGATGTTTTTGTGCCCTAATACATGGTCAATTTTTGAAAATGTGCCATGTACTGCTGAGAAAAAGGTATATTCCTTTCTATCCCCATTCAATTTTCTCCAGACATCTATCATGTCTAACTTTTCTAGTAATCTATTCACCTCTTTCACTTCTTTCTTATTTATTTTTTGGCTAGATTTATCTAATTCTGAGAGGGGGAGATTCAGATCCCCCACTAGTATAGTATTACTATCTAATTCCTCTTGTAACTCATTTAACTTCTCCTCTAAGAACTTGGATGCTATACCACTTGGCGCATACATATTCAATATTGATATTACTTCATTATCTATAGTACCTTTAAGTAAGATGTAATTTCCTTCCTTATCTCTTTTAATGAGATCTATTTTTGCCTGCACTTTGTCTGAGATAAGGATTGCTACCCCTGCCTTTTTTACTTTAGCTGAGGCATAATATATTCTGCTCCAGCCTTTTACCTTTACTCTGTGTGTATCTCTCTGCTTCAAATGTGTTTCTTGTAAACAGCATATTGTAGGGTTCTGGTTTTTAATCCACTCTGCAATTCGCTTCCGTTTTATAGCAGAGTTCATCCCATTCACATTCACAGTTATTATTACTGACTGTCTATTCCCCTCCATTCTATTTACCCCCTTTGTACTTTCCCCCCCTTCTTTCACCCTATTCCTCCTCACCGACGTTTTACTTCTTACCCCTGCCTCCCCCGATCTGCCCTCCCTTTTTATCACCCCCCTGTCTTTTCTTTACCCTTTTCTCCCTTGCTTTTGTCCTCCCTTCTCAGTCCCCCCCTTTCCCTTCCCCTTTTGTTTCCCTAAAGAGTGAGTTAAGTTTCTTTATCCCAATGAACGTATATGTTATTCCCTCTTTGAGTCAAATCTAATGAGAATAGGGTTGAAACCATGTTCCCCCCTCCTTTCTTTCCCTCTATTATAATATGTTTTTTTTCCACCTCTTCATATGATATAATTCATCCCATTCCACCTCCCCTTTCCTCTCCTCCCCATAGACTCCCTTTTTATCTCCTTAATTCTTTTGTATCATCACATCAAAGACAATTTATATTTATACCCTCTATATAAAGTCCTTCTCTCTGCCCAAATACATTTACAGTTCTTAAGAGTTATGAGTATTATTTTCCTGTGTAGGGATATAAACAGTTTAACCTAATAGGGTAACTTTTCTTTTCCCCCTCTGTTTACCTTTTTAAACTTCTCTTGAGTCTTGTATGTTGAGATCAAATTTTCTATTCAGTTCTGGTCTTTTCACCAGGAAAGATTGAAAGTCCCCAATGTCATTAAATGTCCATCTTTTCCCCTGAAAGAAAATGCACATTTTTGCTGGGTAATAGATTCTCGGCTGCAATCCAATCTCCTTTGCCTTCCGGAATATCATATTCCAAGCCTTGCGGTCCTTTAATGTTGAAGCTGCCAGGTCCTGAGCAATCCTGACTGTGGCTCCATGATATTTAAATTGCTTCTTTCTGGCTGCTTGGAGTATTTTCTCCTTCACCTGATAATTCTGGAATTTGGCTACAATATTCCTTGGAGTTTTCCTTTTGGGGTCTCTTTCAGGAGGTGATCGATGGATTCTTTCAATGATGATTTTATCCTCTGATTCTATGATATCAGGGCAGTTCTCCTTAATAATTTCCTGGAATATGGTATCTAGATTCTTTTTCTGGTCATGGCTTTCAGGCAGTCCAATGATTCTCAAATTGTCTCTCCTCGATCTGTTTTCCAGATCAGTTGTCTTTCCAATGAGGTATTTCACATTTTCTTCTATTTTTTCATTTTTTTTATTCTGCTTGACCGATTCTTGGTGTCTCATGGATTCCTTTTCTTCCAACTGTCCCACTTTAATTTTTAAGGCATTGTTTTCTTCAGTGAGATTATGCACCTTTTTTTCCATTTGGCTAAGTGAATTTTTTAAGGTATTGTTTTCTTCAGTGAGATTATGTACCTTTTTTTCCGTTTGGCTAAGTGAATTTTTTAAGGTATTGTTTTCTTCAGTGAGATTATGTACCTTTTTTTCCGTTTGGCTAAGTGAATTTTTTAAGGTATTGTTTTCTTCAGTGAGATTATGCAGCTTTTTTTCCATTTGGCCAAGTGAATTTTTTAAGGCTTTGTTTTCTTCAGCTTCCTTTTCTAAGCTGCTGATTCTTTTTTCATAGTTTTTTTGTGTTGCTTTCATTTCTCTCCCCATTTTTTCTTCTACCTCTTGCAATTGATTTTTAAAATCCTTTTTGAGCTCTTCCAGGAAGGCTTTTTGTTCTTGCGACCAATTCACCTTCCCTTGTGAGGCTTCAGATGTAGACAATTTGAGGCTATTGTCCTCATCTGAGTTTGTGTTGGCTTCTTCCCTATTGATACAGAAGCTCTCAATGGAGAGGGCTCTTTTTTGCTTCTTACTCATTATTGCAGCTTATTTATTTATTCTTTAAGTTGAGGTCTGCTCTGGGGGCACCAGGGTCCCTGTTTTGGGCTTCTTGTGCAGGTGTATAGGTGCTGTGTGACCGGGCTTTTACTCTGAGGCCTTTATGGTGTGTGGAGATCCCCTGTCCTGCACTTCCTGTCTGATTGTGCTCGGCCTGCCAGGCGCCAGACCCCGGCGTCTGATCCCGCCGTTCGTGGCCCTCTTGGCCGGTGCAGGTAAGTTTTTCCACTGTCCTTCTTGGCCACCAGATTTTTGAACCAGGTTCCGGGAGCCTCAGTTGTTCAGCTGTGACCCGCAGCTCCTGCTGATTTGCCCCGACCCCCTCGGCGCTGGGTTGCTGCCCTGCGCTGGGCCTCCCTTTTGCCCGAGTCAGACCGACCTTTTCCTGAAGTCTTCTAAATTATCTCTGGTTGGAGGACTGTGTCTCTCTGTCTCTTTGCAGGTTCTGTAGTTTCAGAATCCGTCCAGAGGCTTGATTTAATGTTCGTTTTGAGGGAACAGAAGGAGAGCTCAGGCAGCTTGCTGCTTCCTCTCCGCCATCTTGGCTCCGCCCCCCCCGGGTATGCACATCTTTATAGCCCTTTAGGCATATTTCCAAATTGTTCTTCAGAATGGTTGGATCAGTTCACAGCTCCACTAAAAATGCATTAGTGTTCAATTTTTCCACAGCTTCTCCAACATTGATTATTTTCCTTTTTTGTCATATTAGCCAATCTGATAGTTACCTCAGAGTTGTTTTAATTTGCATTTCTCTAGTCAATAGTTATATCTCTTTCTATCTCTTGCTGCTGGACTTTGTTGGTAATGTATAGAGATGCTGATGATTTATGTGGATTTATTTTATATCCTGCAACTTTGCAGGCAATATAAATTAAAGAGAGAAGTGAATATAAAAGACAGAACATTTAGGATATGATTCAAAAAGTCTTGGGAAAAGATAATAAGGTCCTGAATTGGGTTAGGGGGAAATAAGAATGTAAAAGAGACAACTTATAAGAGGTATTACTAAGACAGAAGCAATGGGAGTGCAAAGGACTGCTTGAGTGAGAAAATTTATGGAAAAAAGACAAGTCAAGGATGATTCCAAAGTTTTGAACCTGGAAAATGGAATAATTCTGATACCATTAGTAAATAATTATCAAGTACTAGCTATCTGTTATATTCTGATCATTGTCCTAGGCACTTAGAGAACTATAAATTTAAAATATGAAACCAAGTCCTTGCCCTCAGTAAGTTTATAGGACGCAAATACACAATGTATAATACATAATATTACCTAGAAAATGCATTATAAAATTACCAAAAAGATGTAATAAGGTCAGAGGGAGAAGACAAATAGGGAATCAGGAAAGACTATGTGTAGGGAGTACAGATAGAGTATGGATACATAGGATGAATAAGAATTGTACAGGCTACAATAGAAATGAAGAGCTTTTCAGAATCAGAGAAGTGAAACTTTTTTAGGGAGGAAAGTATAGGAGATATTTGATGGATAAAGACTTATCTAGTTGGTTAAAGCATAGCTTAATAAAGGATAGGAAATAAGAAAGGATATTGGGAAGGTAAGGTAGTTTCAAAATTCATAGGGCTTTTAATGTCAGTCAAAGAAGTTAGATATTTACTCTGGAAACAATAGGGAACCACTGAAGAACAAAGAAGTGGTATAACAAAATCTATGCAGAAAAAAAAATTGATCAAGGAGTAGCATAAAAGATAAGTCCACAGGGAGAGATAGTGAATTCAGCATGATATGTGCAGATGCTATTGCAATAGTATAGTAGTGCCTGGTGATATGGATCTATATCAGAGTGGTGGCAATGTGACTATGGGAGAGTGAATACAAGAGATGTTAAAGGAGATAGAATTGATAAAAACTTTATAACAAATATAAAAGGGAATAAGGGAGATAGAAAAGACAAACATAAATACAGAATTGCAGACTTGAAATAAAGGGTGAATAGTGAATTCAAAATGTAGAGCAAGTTCATTAGAGAAAAATAGTAAGTGCTCCTTGGGTCAACTTAAGTTTGAATTTCCAGTGGGAAATTTATGTGGTGATATTTTTGAAACAACTGGATATTTAGGTGTGACAATGATGGGAGACATATGAGTAGAAGATATAGATTTGTGAATCATTTGAATAGAGGTGATAATTAAAGTCATGGGAATGAATTATTGCACCAAGGAAGAGTACATGAAAAGAGAAGAGTACTGAGGCTTGAAGGGAAAAAAATCCTGAGAGCTTAGAAAGATGAAGCAAAGGAGTTAGAAGAGTGATTACAAAATGATGTGATCATATTTTTATATATAGAAGAGGATATGTGAGGTAATCAAGTCTAACTTCCTCATTTTACAGGTGAGGAAAATGAGCGTAATAATGTCTGACACATATAAGAGGGAAAATGGCATAGTAAATAGAGAGCCAAGCCTGTAGTCAGGAATTCATAGACTTTAAGTTCTTCCTTTAATACATTAATGCTCTGTGACCTTGGACAAGTTATTTAGCCTCACAGGGCCAAAGGCAATTAACACTCAGATTTTAAATTTGCAGAGCAGGTGCTGATTGGGAAAAGCTTCCTATAGAAGGTGTTATTTGATAGTAAGAATATTTTATTGTCAAAGAGAATCAGAAAGTACTGTGTTCTAAACAAGATCACAGAAAAGAGAAGAAAAATTTACTATTTTAACAGCCAGTTAATGATATTTATCTTAAGTAGAATCCATTTCAGAAGCAGCTGGCTCAGCATAATCACACTACTACTAGTTAGAGCAAACAAAAAAAAATACTATACTAGAGTTAAGGTTGAAAAATCAGGAGGTGAGGATATATGACCATATTCCCTTATAAGAAAGGAAAAGCCATCAGTAACCACTGTCTCATTAGCTTCAATTATTTTACATTTCTAAAAAATATTTTTGAGAATTATTTATGCACGTATTGTTGAAAATAAAAGAAACAAGGATGCAGAAGTTTTGTTTTGTTTTTTTTCTCAAGCGATTCTCTCTTGTTAATAATATCTTCATAATAGCATAATTGATTAAAAATATTTAGGGCATGCAGAATCTCACTGAGCTTATTATGTGTTGATTAATAAATTACATTTAACTTAATAGTGTGAAATAGAGTCTTTAAATCTTTATTACAATGAGGAAGCTGTCATTGATTTATTTGCTAAGAGCACATAAGTAGCCTTTTTCAATGGCATGCATTAAGCCTAAAACAGAGAGATATGTGCATGTCTAAATTGTTTGAGAACATCATAGAAAATGGTATGCATAGACACTGAATAAATCAAAATATTCCTCTTAAAAGTTGATATATTTATCAAATGCTAAAATGCTACAGAATCTTCTCAATCACTTCCATGACTGAGCTTCAACTGAATTTTATTTAATAATCCATAAAGGAAAAAAACAAAATAGAGGCCAAAATAGATGGGAAAAAAACCCAACTTGACCAGAGTATGATGTGAAAATGAAGTAGAATGGGCATGTATGCCAAGCTACCATATCAAGATTTTCATCTAAATGAGTAATTGAAGTTTGTGGTAAAAAAGTGAATGTTTTTAAACAGTCCGTTAGGGATAACTGAAAGAAGGACCACCCTTTCAGGGAGGAGACCATGAGGAACCGCCAGTCCGTCTTGCTAAGGACTCCACTTCCGGGGTGCGAGCTTAAAAGGCAAGGAGAGAATGGAAGTGAGGCCTTTTTCTGATCTCCTGGCCTGCTGGTTTGCTCTGCACACACAGACGCTGACTGAGGTTTGACTTGGCCCAGTTCTCCGTAAGAGCACGTGCTTGACACGGCTCTCAGCCTCAGAGGTGGCCTTGGGTTTTTGGTGAGTTCTATACGAGTTTTTGGTGAGTTCTATATGAGTTTTTGGTGAGTTCTATACGGAATATAGACTAAGCTTAGATTTAAGACTAATTGTTTGTATTTCTACTTTCCTATCTCTCTAATCAACATCACCTTGTAATTCTCAAACAATAAAAGACCTAACTAAAGATCAGAGGCTTCTTCCACTTACTGGTCTGGGAGATAAATAAGAGAAAGGTTAAAGGGGATTTTAATGCTCTTGTATCCAATTTTAAATCTCACAAGTTGAACAACAAATTGATCCCAGAAATGAATAAAGAAATTAAGCTGGTTTGAATTACTTAGAAGTTGTGCCATGCCTTCAATGATAATGAGTTTTCCTTACACAAAACCTATTTTTTCACACTGTTTTACTTCAAAATGATAATGTATTTAGGTGCAAAAAACAGAAACACAATAAATGCCTCTGTTCCTGTACAAAAACACAAAGTAGCATGAAAAAATCAATTATATTTGGTTAAAAAGATAGAATTTCAAAATTGTAAGAAAGGGCCTCCAACATTTACCACAATACAAACCTCTGCCATGCCAATTCAGAAAAAATAATCATCCATCTCTACTAGCAAACTTGCACCAAAGGACTTTTCAAATTTATTGAATTGCCAAGTCATAAATATTATGGGTTGAACTAGAGTTAAGAAAGACTTGAAGATGGGCTGAGCATCTGCTTTTGGAGAGGAATTTAATTTGAATAAACAACAACAACAGGTATACAGAGATGTATGATTCATATTGATGCTACTTTCCCTTTTTATTTCTCAGATCTTTGTTCTCGTGTCAGTTCTGGATTATTTTTTTCAGATTAATTCCCTTAAATGAACAATTCAGGAGGCAGCTAGGTGGTGCAGTGGATAAAGCACTGGCTCTCAATTCGGGAGGACCCGAGTTCAATTCCAGCCTCAGACACTTGACACTTATTAGCTGTGTGACCCTGGGCAAGTCACTTAACCCTCACTGCCCTGCAAAAAAAAATTTTAAATAAAAATTTTAAAAAATGAACAATTCATATCTCAGTATGTAAATGTCACAATTTCTCTTTATGCTCCACTATACACTTAACTTTTTTTTTTTTTTAGTGAGGCAATTAGGGTTAAATGACTTGCCCAGGGTCACACAGCTAGTAAGTGTTAAGTGTCTGAGGCTGGATTTGAACTCAGGTCCTCCTGACTCCAGGGCCGGTGCTCTATCCACTGCACCACCTAGCTGTCCCCTACACTTAACTTTTTATGTATGAAAACTTTTACTTGTTATAAAAATAAAAAAGATTACACTTGTTTGGGTGCTTTTTTTTCTATGCATGTTAATGTCTCAAATTGATGTTCCTTAGATAAGAGAGATTAAATCATTTATATTGACTTTATACAGTGCCAAATGTTATAATATTGGAAAGAAAATAGTAAAAAAAATGCTTCAATGTCCTTCTTTAAGACTACTTTCAGTTCCCTAAATTGAATTATTTGTGAGATTAATTTAATAAGTAATAAAAAGTTCTTTCAATATGTATCATTAATAACTTGTCATTTATATATGTGATATATACACATGTAAATATTATCCATATATGCATAATATATGCATCTACACATGACCATAATTGTATATTTAGTAAATTTATAAAATAAAATTTAATTTTGCATAGCATGCATATGCAAAATAATCTCCAAATATTTTTTCCTATTTAATTTGGACATTTAGTTAAATTGTACACACACACGATTTGACAAAATGTCCACATTTAACAAGAAAAAAAGCCATTATTTTCTGTTCTCTGTAAGCATTACCTTGCACAGTCTTATCTCAAATATCACTGTAGACAATAAGATAAAAATGTCAGTCAGATAGCTGGCTGAGGTTAGAGTTGTTACCCAGATTTTGAATATTTTCTTTGTGAGAAGATATCTAACTCACAAGATTCTCAGAGCTGTAATGATTGCTTTATTACTATCCCATCCCTGCCCTCACCACAGAAAATAGAGCCTCATGGAATGAATTGTCCATTTGGAAAGAACATTCCCACAAACATATATTTTGTGCATTTATGAGTTGTTTAGGTAACATTTATATAGTAATTGCATTTAAACAAATTTGTCATAAATTATATAAATTGATATGAATTTGTTATTTATAAAAGAGTTATTTAAGGAATTAAAATACTAAGTTAGATGTAGAAATTTACATTATATATGTCATATATGCCTTTGTGTATATTATATCTATGTTTGATATATGTATATAATATAATTATATATAACAAGTAAAATATTTTTTAAAAGAAAGAATATTCAGGAAATAGCTAGTTTCTATTTGACTTAAGTAGGATTCTTTCAGTGAAAGCTTTGATTAATGAAATATACATTGATTTTGGTAAAAATTGTCTACGTATCTGTTGGTTAGGCACCACATTAATGTTACAAGGAGGAAATGCTTATCTGAATTTCTTTTCTAATAAATCCTAATCTTATGCAAATACACTATAATATTTGTAACAAAAAAAACCTGTTATTGGCATCATTGATGAGCTCATTGAGACATTTGTTCCTGAGGAAATAATGAAATTCTGATAATTTTAGTTGATATTTATACTAAACACACTGGTCATCATTATTTATATTAATTTCTCTTTATCCAAAATACAAATAGCCCCACAGATTAAAGATTTCCAAATTCTAATATTTAATTCAATGAAGGAAAGTAAATAATAGTATATAAAGCAATGATGAAATTTAGAGTCCTATGTCACCTATGTTTATAATACATGATAATCAAAATAGAGCAAAATATGCTGTGTAGATTCAGTTAATTTTTTTCTTTAAAATGCATTGAATTCATCCTCAAGACTTAACTTAATCAGGTGACTGCAATTCAGGTTACTGACATGGCTTCCTGGGAAGCTGGGGAAAACAACAGCAACAACCACAACAAAATCTAGCTCAGAATGTGGCAGGAATTGCTCATGGTCAAAATAGAGTCAGGGAAGCTAAGTTGAACTAAATCCATATTGGATCATTTCTATGGATTTAATTATCTTTGTTAACCATGAGATGATCTCCATGAGTTTTTTTTAATCCATTTCTGAGCTCAGCAAAATAGATCGATTTGAGTCAAGACTATCCTACAACAGTATTCAAACCCATCCCGTCCCAAAGTATTCAAATGTGAAAAAAAATTATTGCCTTTCAGACAACAAAATATTTCAAAGACTGAAAATGTTTAAAAGATTCCTGATGAAAACTATGGAAAGGAGCAACTACTAGGAGGTTATTAGAAGTCCTTTATTCTCATAACCAGATTAAAATAAGTTCCAGATTTTATAGAATATCATAGTGAAGAGAGATGTGTTCAGAGTCAGAAAGGAGAAAGAGAAGACAATAAGCATTTCTTTAAAACTTACATAGCACCTGCCATGTGTCAGGCATTGTGTTAAGCACGTTTTACAAATATTATCTCATCTGATCCTTACAAAAGCCCTATGTGGTAGATGCTGTTATTATTCCAGTTTTACAATTGAGGACACTGAGGCTAAGAAAGGTGAAGTAACTTGCCAAATATAATTTAATTAGTTAAGTTCTGAAGCTGAATTTGGACTTGGGTCTTTTTGACTCTATGTGTAGTACTCTATCAACCCCACCAGCTTCCTCCAGAATTCATGGGGTTCAAAAATAACTGGCTTCAAGTTGTGCCATCACTCTATAAGGATCCATTCCCCTATTTAAGTTCTTAAACCTCTAAGTTCCTCAAAAAATATTAATATACAGATGAGAGTTCTTTATAACAAAGAAAACATAACTAGCCTTGAGGGAAAGGGGAAAGAAGATGGGAGAGGAAGGAGGAATTGTTGTTATTTTCCCTTTAAAGTAGCAGGGCTCCTCCCTAAGCTTTTTTCTCCCCCAGTATATTCCTCCTACACCTCAACCCTATAAATACTCAAGTAGGCATAATAATATATTTTTGCCCTGAGGGAAGGGGGGGAGAAAAGGGGAAGGAGTAAGAAGGGAAGGAGGAAAGGGCAGATGGGGGAATAGAGCAGTAAAAAGCAAAACATTTTCAAGGAAGATGAAGATGTTCTGCATTACTGCACCAGTCTGACATAATTAATTGCTTGATCTCATGGGGAGAGTTGAGGAGAGAGGGAGGAAGAAAAATTTAGAACACAGAATTAGCTCAGGGATCCTGATCTCATTGGAGTGAGTTCATGGAGGGGATACCTTTCATACCCAATTGGGAAGAGGAATCTATTTAACCCTTCAGGAAAATAGGAGGGGAAGAGGATAAGAGAGGAAGGGTGAGAAAAAGGAGTGCAGAGCAAGGGAGAGGATAGTCAGAAGTAAAACACTTTTGAGGAGGAATAGGTAAAAAGAAGATAGAGTAAATGTCATGGGAAGGGAGTGGGATGGAGGGAAATAGTTATGATGATTGATTATAATGGCAAAACCTATGGTACCTACTTTGCTGGGCTTTTATGAGGAAAACTCTCTGTCAAGCTTAAGGTACTATATACAGGTTATAATGAACAGGATACTATCAGAAAAACCTGGAAAGACCTATATGAACTGAAGCAGAGTGAAATGTACTATATACAAAATAACAGTAATAGGGGGGATGATCTGCTGGGAAGCATGTGGTTATTTTCAGCAATGCAATGATCCAATATAACCCTGAAGGACTTATGAAGATTGCAGCCCATCTGCAGAGTAAGAACTAATAGTATCTGAGATGAGGGGCAGCTAGGTGGCACAGTGGGAAAAGCACTGGCTCTCGATTCAGGAGGACTTGAGTTCAAATCCAGCCTCAGACACTTGACACTTACTAGTTGTGTGACCCTGGGCAAGTCATTTAACCCTCATTGCCCTCCCAAAAAAAACAAAAAGTAACTAAGTAAATAAAAAATAAATAAATACATGAATGAATAAACAAAATGTGCAAATTAATAAGCAAATAAATAAATAAATAAATGAATGACTGAATAAATAAATGAAAGAAAGAGAAAGAATGAATGAATGAATGAATGAATGAATGAATGAATGGATGGATGGATGGATGAATAAAAAATAAATCAAGTAGCTGGACTTGAAGACCAGTAAGACCTCACCCTTCTTCCTGAGAACTTCTTTTGAGATTTTAAGACTCATTCTGTGATAGCCCTTCATTCCTGACCCATTTCAATCATGTCTGTTGTTCCCAAGAAAAAACTGCAAGATCTGGAATAAACAAAGCATTAGGTGATGTTTAAATGGGCTGTAATTTTTTTCCAAGACTATCCATCCACAAACCCTTATAATCTGAGCATGTTTCTAACTTTTCACCTTCTTTAAAAATACACTCATGTGTGTCCTGACCAAAGATGAGGTAAAGAAAATCTGCATAAAGTGGTTCATCAAGAATCATGGCAAGGTTTATAATGACATTAAATATACTGCAGGATTTATAGATGTCAAGGGCTTTGAGAAGTCATCTGGCATATGACACCAAAGGTCATTTTGTTGTTCCTGGCATCACAATTGAAGAGGAGAAATGCAAGTTGTACAAGGTGAGAAAAATCTTATTTCTTATCTAGTGACCAATGGTGCCCATAATATCCATCACCCAGAGCCTCTAATTATAAGTAATAGAATTCACATTTATTTAGAGACTGGTAAGGTCTTTGATTTGTCAAGTTTGATATTGGTAACCTGTGTATGGTAATTCTTGGTGCAAACTCATGTCAAATTGGTGAAAACACGAATAGGGAGATGTGTATGACCCAATCGATGTTGTCCAAGTGAAGGATGCAAAGGACAATAGATTTGCTGTTAACATATCAAGCATTGTTTGTAAGAACAAAAGATAAATAGACTGGATTTTTTTCGATTTCTCTGCCGAAGGGAAAGGGTATCAATTTCACTACTGCTAGTAAAAAAATAAGAGATTGACAATTAAAAAGTGGATAAATGAAAATGAACAGCATCTCTATAGTCAAAGAAAAATATCACAATAGGGAAATTTCATTTTTTCAGTTTTGTAACTGATATGATAATAAGTAATCATCTGTTTCCTTAGGAAACAGATTATCTGATTTATTAATACACAGTCATCTTTTTTAGTTAGTAATTTTTACTTTTGAATAACATAAAAGTTGTGTTATTGTAACATTATATGTTATTAATAATTCAGTATATGTTATTCCTGCATTTTAAAATTTGTTGACTTTTATAAATTAATCTGAGGGTTTTTTATATTAACATTTTTGTGCAGTGAAAAGATTGTTTATTCTTGATTTATACTATCTACTTGTTTCTGAATAACATATTTTTATGTTGAAGAGTTTGACTCAAATCAGTATTTATTCATACACCTTTAATTTTGGCTAATTAATCTTCCCATAGCATATTGTCTTTGTTAATTTATTAATTTATTGATTAATTCATTAATTTATTTAGTCCAATGCTTGAATCATTGTTATATTTCTGCTTGTTTATTTAGCAGATGAATCATCTGGCACAAATACATTGAGAATTAATGGAAAACTAAAACTATCTTATTGTATGTCATACATAAAACATATACACCCACAAGGACACACATATACACACATACGTTACCTCGCTTTATTGTACATGTTATCAGACACTATATATGTGTATACGATGCATATTTAAAGGTTTCAAAGTATGTATATATATATAAATGCACAAATATATAGGCTAGATATCAGTATTATTGTTATTATTATAATAGGCACTATGCAGCATAATCACATGTGCTAAAAGTATTTGCTTATAATAGAATCACACCTGACCTTGATTAACATCATCAAATACTTCATCAAATTATCTGTTTCAAATGAATGTATTCTTTTATAGTGAGACTGTAATCTCTATGAAAGTATTCATCAATACCTATTAAAATTTCCCCAAAAGAGCTATCAATTTTGGTTTCCTTCTTTGTACCTTCATCATGTTTAGGGAAACAGTCTGCATAACTGCTGTGTGATTGACAGATATTAGCTCTCAAACAGTAATATGTAATGATAAGTTAAATTATAGACAACTTTTGAAGAACACTAAGTAAATGGTGAATTGAAAAGAAAATCCTTTATATAATAGACTGGATGAAACATCTGGGGTTGAGATAGCATCCAAGATATAAGGATATAGAGTATGTAGGCATCATTAAACTATAAGGAAATAAGGAGACTAGCCCTTTGTTGCCTTCATGTCTCCTTTGTGTTTTTTTTTTTTGTTTGTTTTTGTTTTTGTTGAGGCAATTGGGGTTAAGTGACTTGCCCAGAGTCACACAGCTAGTAAGTGTTAAGTATCTGAGGCCAGATTTGAACTCAGGTCCTCCTGACTCCAGGGCCAGTCCTCTACCAACTGTGTCACCTAGCTGGCCCCTGTCATGTGTTCTTAATAAGGGAAATGGAGAATTATAAAGACAGGAAACTAAACTCTACAGCATGTTTGGAAAAACCTTATGTAGAGTCACAATTCTGACAGTTTACATGCATGCATGCATGCAGAGTGTTTATACATATGTATATTGTGTATATAAACACATATATGGATATGTCTATATAGATAAATATACATATATTTTCTATTTATACATAATCAATGTAATCAATTTAATAAATTATATCTCTAGTTATCCAAATACATATAAATAAAATATAAATTAATAACAATTTGGATTTGGGTTACCTACATTTTTTAGGAGAAAATAAGCTCTGTATTGTAATTTGATTTGTCATGACCCTAGGACACTCTCTAAGACTGCAAGTTGCAGAGAAGGTGTTAACCAACATTGGAAGAGTTTCCTCACCAGGGAGTTTTCCATTCTAATGGAAGCACAGATTCAGTCCCTTACTATATAGATGGTTTATTTAAATAATTATCCAAATTCTTCATTTCCCTTTGCACTTGTAGAAATAATCTTAAAGTGAAAAAAAAATGATCATGGCTATTCATTTATACAACATTATAAGAGTTCCCTATGTGAAGACCAGAGAGTCTATTAAATGTATAGCCATAATTAAATAGCTTCAGATTGCCTGATTAAAATACTGCCTCTAAGCTACTATAATATACATTTGAACAAAGCTCAAAATAAATAAGGCTTTGGGTTATATTTTCTTGAGATATATTTTTAAAAAGCAGTGAAATGGTAGCATTCTTGTTAGAATGGATTTTTAAAATTACATAAATTTACCCCAAAATCCCTCATTTTAAATTTAATATATATCTTATATAATTTACCATCATTGAAGTACTTATTAGACTTGTAATAGCTTTTTGAGCTTGAGAAGACAGCAACTGAGGAAACTGATAATGAGGATGAGGGTAACACACCGTGGCAGTCAAGTGACAGAACCACTTAAATGGAGTTCCTTTTTTCTCTTTTCGTTTTTTGCACATGCATGTACAAAAGTTACAATTGGATTGAAATGGGCTCTAGTGTGAGTTAAATGCAAAGACTCATTGTCAAAGATGCCCTTCTCTTCTCACAGGAATAGGTTTGTGAAATTATGTTGGACAGGTACCAAACATATTTTTGCTTTTGAAGCAACAACAAAATCAAAAGATTAAAAATGCTCATTTAAGGAAATTGTAATATTTGCTTTGTGGTATGCCTAATTGAATTAAAATTAATTTAATTGAAAATATTTGGTTGTACAAATGTAAACTTTTTTTATTGGAATAGGTATGAATTAAAGGAGTTGTTTCTGTTTAGAAAGATAGATATTAGGTGGATGAATGGATACATAGATGGATAGATAGAGATACATAGTTATAGATATCAATCTTCCTGCTTCTTTATTCTCTTTGGAGGAAGGGGTAAAAATAAAAAAGTACAATACTTCAACCTAATGATGAATTCATCCCAACCATTAATGGCATATAATCATTTTAATTATACATGGTTACTTTCTCTAATAAGCTCAAAAGAAATTAAAGCTAGCATTTGTATAGTGATTTCTTTTTTTGGCAGGGCCATGAGGGTTGTGACTTGCCCAGGCTAGTAAGTGTCAACTGTCTGAGGCTAGATTTGAACTCAGATCTTCTTCAATCCAGTGCCAGTGCTTTATCCACTGTGCCACCTAGCAGCCCTCTGTATAGTGTTTTAAGGTTTTAATTTTGCAAAGCAGTTTACAAATATGTTTTACAAATATTCATTTAAACCTCACAGCAACCATAGGAGGTAGGTATTGCAGTGATGATGATGATGATGATGCCCATTTTAAAGATAAGGAAATGGAAGCAGATAAAAGTTTAGTCATTTCCTCAGGTTCACATTCAAACTCATGTCTTCCAATCTGCAACTGTCTAAATAAAACAATTCATGAATGATGTAGTAGAGCATATAGGTAATTGCTACATTCTGACGTCTAAGTTAAAAATATTATTAGGTTTTAGGAAAGAGAAGCTTGAGTGGGATAGAATAGTTGGCAAGGCTTATTGGAGGAGGTGGCTACTGTCTGGGCTTTCAGTGTTGGATGTGTAGGAAGTAGCTTATCAGAGAAGAAAAAAAGATGAAATTTTCTCTGAGGGAAAAGGCATAGATCAAGGTTCTTGTAAACTATATTTTGCAGAGAACAGAGACTAAAGTCAGAGAAAGTAAGTATACTGAGTAGTTCATTTTGGGAAGAGGCAAATGAAGAGAATTGGATACCATTCAGATTATAAAAAAATCTTCAAAGCTAAGCAGAGTTTTGCCTTGATTCTTTAGAAAAGAAATATTTCCTCCAATGTCTATAAAATACCATTTTTATGGGATTTACATTATATCATTTTCTGCAAACTTTGAGTTCTTTTTTACTTTTTCAAGTTTTTTGATAATTTTTAATAGATTTCTTTCTTACTATCATCAATCATACACTATCTAGAGGAGTGAACTAAAATTGTGGTATCAGTAAAAAGTTCCATAATATTTCCTGAGATATGTCCTTCCAAGAAATATAAAATGTTCTTAGCCAACTATTTTAAAAGAATTCATGAAAAATCACAGTCCATTATAGTACATGGGTATGAAGAAGAAAGCTTGTCCTCATTAGTTTGCTGTAGCATCGTTCAATTTGACAATCTCGACAGACCAAGGCCATAACCACATCATGACTCAATTATTACATCTTTCTCATGGGACCCCTCACTCCCTGTAGCACATTCAGTCCACTACAAATGGAAAACCTACAATGCAGTTCATGTCATAATAATTCCCCAATCGTTTCATTGGCCCCTGCAATACTTTGGATCAAATGCAAACCCATCCCATGGCTTTGTTACACACTAGTTTATTATATTTTTAGCCCTGGGCTTGATACATAAAGAAATAGGTAGACTTGCCTGTTTTCACTAGTGGCATTTCTTGTCCTTAGAAAATTATTGTTGTTTAGGTTTTTCAGTCATATCCCACACTTGGTGACCCCATTTGGGGTTTTCCTTGCAAAGATAATGGAGTGGTTTGTTATTTCCTTCCCCATCTCATTTTACAAATGAAACAACTGAGGAAAATGGGATTGAGTGATTTGCCCATGGTCACACAGGTAGCAAGTATCTGAGGCCAGGTTTAAATTTAGAAAGATGAATCTTCCTGACTCCAGGTCTAGTGATCTATTTACTACACCACCTAGCATCCACCTAGAAAATAATACAAAGTTACAAACCAAAGTGGAACATTGATTAATATCTTGGTACTTTTGTTGCTACAAATGTTACAAGGTTGCTGAAGCCAGAAATATTTGCTTATTAATTAATTTCAATTTTATTGATTCTATCTTTATACCTGAATGGATCAATTATATGTTACCTTCAGAATAAAGTATGTGGATTCCTTCATATGAAAATATTATATAAAATATATTTATATTTCTTATTTAAAATATATATTATATAAAATTTCATTTATCTGCTTGATAATAGTATCATGATTCTAATAGAGACTACATAATTTTGATTAGATTTGGTCATTTCTTGAGAACATATTATCTCTTAGAGGCGCTATTTGAATTTTAGTCAATTTAATTTATTTATTTATTAACATAGATCACTAATAAAATACAAATAATGTAAATCTCTTTAAGGGTGACATAACTAAACAAGACAAAAAGAAGACAAATTTATGGTGAATTATTCAATGCTTATCAATCAGTCAACTGGCTTTTATTAATCACCTAATGTTGTCTAGGTAGCATGCTGAATGCTAAAGACACAAAGAAAAGCAAAAACAAACAAACAGCAATCACAAAAACTGTCTTGCTCCTCAAGGAGCTTGCAGTTTGGTGGAGGAGACATCATGCAAATAGCTACATATAAACAAAGCATACACAGAATAATTTTTTTTGGGGGGGTGGTAATCTTCAAGGGAAGACTCTATGAAGGAGAATTCAGAAATGCATATTGCATACAACAAGGCTTTGGCTGAGACTTGAAGGAAATCAGAGAAATTAGGAGTCAGAGTTGAGAAAAGAGAGAACCCAGTCTTGCAGGGAAAATATATGTGGTCAGGAGATGGAATATCATATACAAAGGATAACATGGAGACAGATGTCACTGTATTGCAGAGTGTGTGGGGGAAAAAAAGGGAAAAAAAACCACTGGTAAGGTCAAAAGAGGTCAGGTTTTAAAGGTCTTGGAAAGTAAAATAGTGTATTTTTTTTTTGATCCTGGAAGTAAAAGGGAGATATGGGAGTTGAGTAAGTGGATAGGAGGGGCAATATGTTGTTTTAGGAACATTGATTTGCACTCAATTTTAAAAGAATCAGATGAAAATACAGGGAATAAAGACCAGGAGATTTTAGTGGACTATGAATTCAATATGAGTTAGCAGTATGATATAGCAAACAAAAATCCCCAAAATCAAAATAATACAAACTAACGGAAAACACAAAACAAACAACCTAGTGAAATATTAGGTTCCTATATAAAATTGTGTGCTAGCCTTAGGAGTGGGGATGGAAGGGAAGGTGGAAGAAAAATTTGGAACTCAAAAAATACCTTTACATGTAATTGAGAAAAGTTAAAAATTAAATTAAAAAAAGGAAAACAAAAGAAATATTAGGTTTCATTAAGAGAGGCAGATTTCCTTCCACCTCTCTTCCCCTAATCCTCCAGTAGAAGAAAAAGGATAGTCTGACTTTAGTTTTGGACTGATAGATCAGATTGAGAACACAATGTTTGGTTTTGGACATTTCATTTACGAAAGACATTCTAAAGCTAAAGAATCTCCAGAAGAGAGCAATTGGGATTCCCAGACTCCTTGAAAACATGCTTTATGAGGATTGGTTGAAATTGCAGAAGTTGAACCTGGAGAAGAGAAGATTAAGAGAATACATAGCAATTTTGTTTCAAGTTTTTGAAAAGTCATTGTGTAGAAGAGGGATTATACTTGAAATGCTTGACCATGCAAAACAGAGCTAGGAATGATGAGTGGAAAGTTTAGATAGGACAAATTCGGTTACGATTAGGAAACACTACTTAAAGAAGAACTATCCCGAAATACAATGGGCTATCTGAGTAAATATCATAAAAAGACTTAAAATAAAAGCTGGATGATCAATAATGAAGATGTAGGAATTATTAATAATCTGATATTGAACAACATGGCCACAGAGGTCTCATTTCTCATACTTTTTGAAAATTTAAATTTTCTAAATGTTCATTTGAAGACTCTCCTCTATTAAACAAAACAAAATAAAACTGAGAGTAACTATATGATTTTGGTTTTGGAGTTGGAAGAGATGTTAGAGGTTATAAAGTCCAATCCCTTAATTTTACAGGTGTGAAAACTAAGCTTCAGAGGAGTTTTACAGACTTATATAGGTAGAAATTATTAGGGGAATAATTCAAACCAACATCTTTCTTCTGACTCCAAATCAAGTAAGAAAATATTTACTAAGAACTGACTATATTCAAAGCAAGGTATTAATCACTAATTCAGGAACTTATCCTTTATACATTACTAGTGATATATATATATATGTATATATATATATATATATACATATATATACATATATATATATATATATATAAATAAATTAGGTGACACATACCAGGTTTTCACAGAAAGATACTGAAAACAACCCCATATTATAACCTTCTCACTTTCTTATTACTACATGGCCTTCCTTTTACCTTCTTGGGGCAGCTAGGTGGCACAGTGTGTAAAGCACTGGCCCTGAAGTTGGGAGGATATAAGTTAAAATCTCACTTCAGATACTTACTTTCTGTGTGGCTCTGGACAAGCCACTTAACCACTATTGCCTTAAACATCCAGAGCCATATCCAGTCATACATATCTTGCCACTGAACCCAGATGGCTCTGGAGGAGAAAGTGAAGCTACTAACTTTGCATACTCCTTCTCACTTTAACCCAATTCATTGCAATTGATTATATATGTCACAGTCCTGTTTGAGAGTGAAGGACAAACAACATCTGCCCTCCTAAGTAGAATTCACATTCAGAATTTTCCTAAAATACATATGGGTAATGAAACTGAAGCTCACTGCAGCTCAAAGTTCATTTTCCTTTCTTTTTATGTTTTACTAAAGTTAAGTATGAGATTGACCTTCCATGGCAAAACCATTAAGTCAATACCATTTTCCATGTTAACTTCTATCAGTAATCATATGGATCAGACAAGTTTCCTTCCTATGCAAAAGATATTTATTCCATTTTTATTTTTATTGATGTTTTCCATGTATGTGACTGATTGTGTTAATGGATAAGCCTGTGCATAATTTGAGGAATAGTGTTAACCACTCTAGTGTACTTGTCAATCTCATCATTTATTTTTTTAAAGAGATTAAGGCTATATCTATACAGGATGACTGGATAGTTTCAGAACTGAAAGCTCCAATTCAATTTAGTTGACTGTCTTATCTATATGAGAGTTTGCTAATGGAATTAGACCTTTAGTTGGACTGTGAAGAGCACAAAATTAGAAATAAAATATAGACACAGCATAAACTACCTAATTGATTAGGGTGCTAACAGAAACCCAGTGACTTTTATTGTGCTTCAGAATCCATTACAACTTCTTTCAAAAACATTAGCACTGGAGTCTCCCAGATTCTGACACTGGCATGCCTGACAGACTTGGAAAGGATTCAGGCACTATCATGGACAGAGAGACAAAAAAAAAGATTTTTTTAATTCAGTATCCTTATGCACAAACTTTTTCTATGCACCATACATAATACTGTAAGGAATTTGGCAAATAACTCTGCATGAAACATTTCTCTAGTCACACACACACACACACACACACACTCACACACACACACACACACACACACACACACACACACACACATACACGCATAAAAAGAACTAAGGCTCCTGACACCTCACTGTTCTAACCATAGGACTATAGGTCTGGCATAGTATTTATTTTTTCTTCTCTTCCAGTCACAAGCAGTAGTTGGGATGGCAGATAGAGTTCTGGCTTGGGAATCAAGAAGACAAGGCTGGCCTCAGGAACCTATAAGCTATGTCACTCTGAGCAAGTCACTAAATTTCTGTTGTATTGCTTTACCTGAACTCTAAAACTGGTACCTCACTATCAGAGTGATTGTGAGGATTAAATGAGATAACATTTATTTTAATAAAAAATTTGAATGGAGTGAGGATGAAAGATTAGAGGCAGAAAACCAGGAGTGGCAGAAGCAACTAAATGTCAGGGTAAGTCATTTTTCTGGCCTAAGACAAATTAGGAAATTGGTAGGAGAGTTGGTCTGTGACACCAGAGTAGAGAGGGGACCCTGATCACAGTATCAAGGCAGAAAAGAGCACTAATGTTTGTACCTGCAGGAGAGTGAGGACACTTCCTGGGTAAAGCTCAAAATGAAGAGACAAGTAATCACACCTCTTCTGGTATCACAACACCTTGGAAACACAGAAAACTTGCAAACCTGCAGAAATAGCTGTGAAAATTGAAGTACAAAATGAGCCAGAGGTTTAGAAATGTGGGTACTCAACCTGCAGGTTAGCAGAATCTAGCTTTAACATAAAGTTCAAAGTTAAGAAATATGGTGGAAATATGAGGAAATTGCCAAAACCAAAATAATTTGACCATAAAAACTATTGCAGTTGGGCAGCTAGGTGGCTCAGTGGATAAAGCACTGGCCCTGGATTCATGAGGACATGAGTTCAAATCCAGCCTCAGACACTTGACTAGCTGTGCGACCCTGGGCAAGTCACTTAAACCCAATTGCCTCATCCAAACAAACAAACAAACAAAAGCTATTCCAGTGGCAGTGGCAGGGAAGATCAAGACACAAACCTGTAAAATAGTTTCATGAAACAGCTAAAAGCAAGCCACAAAGACAATTATTAATTGGACATATACCCAAAACGAATTTCTAGAAGAGTAACAGATAAGATATGATTGGTGGGAGAGAAAGAAAATAAATGACAGTGATGCAAGAAAATTATGAAAAGAAAATTAACAGCTTAGTCATAAAAGACTCAAAAAATTCTGAAGAGCTCCTTAAAAAGCAGAATAGGCTAATTGGAAAAGTAAGTAAAAAATATCACTGAAGAAAAAAAAATATTCCTTAAAAAGGAAAATTAGTCAAATAGAAAAAGATGTTCAAAAGCTCACTGAAGATAATAATTCCTTAAATTAGCTTTCCCTAGGTAGGGAAAGGGATAAGAGAAAGTGGGTGGTAATAGAAAACAGGGCAGTGATTTGAAGTAAATAGACTTTTTTTCTTTTTTTCCCATAAAAGTATTTTATTATTTTCTAGTTACATGTAGTTGTCCACATTTGTTTTTATAAGATTTATAGTTTCATGGGGCAGCTAGGTGATGCAGTGGATAGAGCACTGGCCCCGGGTTCAGGAGGACCTGATTTCAAATCCGGCCTCAGGCATTTGACACTTACTGGTTGTGTGACCCTGGGCAAGTCACCTAAACCCAATTGCCTCACCTCCCCCCCCCAAAAAAAAAGATTCCTAGTTTCAAATTTTTCTCCCTCCCTCCCTCCCCCATCCCAAGACAGCAAGTAATCTGATATAGGTTATATATGTACAATCACATTAAACATTTATGCAATAGCCATGCTGTGAAAGAAGAATCAGAGCAAAAAGGAAAAACCTCAAAAAAAGAAAAACAACAACAACAAAAATAACCAATAGAAATAGTATGGTTCAGTCTGCATCTAGATTCCAAAGTTCTTTTTTTTTTCTTTTCTGGATTTGGAGAGCATTTTCCATCATGAGTTCTTTGGAAATATCTTGGACAATTGTATTGCTGAGAAGAATCATGTCTATCACAGTTGATCAATACATAATGTTGTTCATACTGTGTACAATGTTCTCCTGGTTATGCTCATCTCACTCAGCATTACTTCATGTAAGTCCTTCCAGGTTTCTCTGAAATCTGCCTGTACATCATTTCTTACAGCACAATAGTATTCCGTGAAGTAAATAGACTTTTGAAGGTTTCAGGGATAGGAGAGAGACCCAGAGCGAGAGCGAGAGCGAGTGAGCGAGAGCGAGAGAGAGAGAGAAGGGAGAAGGAGGAAAAGGAGGAGAAGAATGAAGAAGAAAGAAGAAGAGGAAGAAGAAAGAAAAAAAAATCTGATTGATGGAGGAAAATACACAGTAAGAAATCATAACTGTGAATATGAATAGTAGAGATAACCCATAAAATGTAAGCCAATAACATAATGAATAAGATATTATAATGCAATAATATGTTGGTTACCAGAAACACACTTGAAACAGAAAGATACACACAGATTTAGAAATTAATGGCCAAAACAGAATCTAATATTCTTTGACTGAAGTAAAACAAAAGTGGGGGGTGGGGAAGTGATCATGACCTCAGACAAAGCAAATGGAAAAAAAAAACTAAATAAAAGAGATAATCTGGGAAAGTATATTTTTGCTGAATGGTGGCATAGACAGTAAAGTAAAATCAAATTTTACAGCAAGTTTCTCTGTTAAAGAATTCAGTTCTCAAATATATAGAAATCTGTATCAAAATAAAAATAAGAGCCATTGCCAATTGATAAATGGTTAAAAGATATGAACAGGCAGTTTTCAGAAGAAGAAAACAAAGCTTTGTATAGTCATATGAAAAATGTATTAAATCACTCTTAACTACAAAAAAAACAAATTAAAATAACCTCTCACTTAGAATTGTTAAATGTTAGAGGGGGTAAGGGAAAAGAGGTCTACTAACACTGTTGGTGAAGTAGTGACCATCCAGTCATTCAGAATATCAATGTTGGACTGTATTCAAAGGGCTATACTATTTTGCATACCTTTTGAGCCAGCAATACCACAATTGGCTCTGTATCCTAAAGAGATCAAATAAAAAGGAAAAGGACCTATATGTACAAAAATATTTATAGCAGTTCTTTTTGTGGTGGCAAATAACTGTTGTTGTTGTTGTTGTTTGTCCTTCATTGTCAAAGAGGACCATGACATTGGTTGATGTCATAACTTTCATTAAACTGCATTTAAGTGAGGAAGGGCTCTGCAAAGTCACCAAGGTCACTCTCTCTTCCAGAGCCATCTGGGTTTAGTGGCAAGATTTATATCATGATGACTGGAGAGATGGCCCTAGATGTTTAAGATAATTAGTGTTAAGTGACTTGCCCAAGGTCACACAACTAGTAAGAGTCTGAGTTGCAATTTGAACTCAGGTCCTCTTGACTCCCAAAGCAGTGCCACCTAGTTAGAAATTGAGGGAATGCTCATAAATAATGGAATGGCTGAAGAAGTTGTGGTATATGACTATGGTAGTGTACCATTGGTAATTTAAAAATGACAAACGGTTGGTTTCAAAAAAGAAAAAGAAAATAAAAACATGGCAATACCTACATGAACTGATGCAAAGTGAAGTCAAAAAAATCAGGAGATAATTTTGCACAGTTACAGAAATATTACAGTCATAATCAACCATGAAAGACTTGTCTACTCTCTTCAATAAAATGATCCAAATGACTCATGATGGAAAAATGCTATCCATCTCCAGAGAATTGATGAAGAATAATTTTCTCACTTTTTTGCAATACAGTAAATATGGGAATATATATTATATGTTCTTAAATGTGTTATGTATATCAAATAGCTTGTCTTTTCAACGTGTGGAGAAGAAAACATCAGGGAAAGAGATAATCCAGAGCTCAAAATTTAAAAAGATCGTTAAAATAAAGCATACACATAGACTTAGCAAAGTGTCTGGCACCACATAGGAGTTGCCATATTTTCTCCCTCTAACAAGCTCTTTCTATCTCTTCTTAAACATTTAAACAATCACTGCTGTAAACAAAGTATAAAAGGCAGACTGTAATAGGTATTATCCTAGATATTCTGATTCTCTGTGTTGTTTTTATTATTTTTTTCTATTTCCCTGAAAAAAATGGAAAAGAGATCTATTTTCTAGTTATGGCTGTAAGTCAAAGCTGCTATCTTCCTGGCCCCACTGATCAACACTTACCTTTTTGATTTTAGTAATTGTAACTTCAATATTCCAATTCAAATATTTTCCTTTACACTTTGACATGTATATATGCAAATACATTTTAAAATTGTTCATGCATAGTGAAAAAATTAACTATGATATAAGCATATATATGTATTAATTCAATATTTATTTGATACAGATTTTATATTTATTTTTAAAAATGATTTCCCCTAGGAGGAAGTAAGCTCCTTAAGGACAGGTAAAGTTTTTTTTTTTAATTGTATTATGTATATGAAAAATTATGACTATAGCTCAATGTTCTACTGGTCAAATTACAAAGAAAAAAGTGCCATATTTTCCATACATTTTTAAAAAATATATAATTAAAATTTAATGCCAGTAACAAATTTTGTTAACATTCCTTGGTTTAAGAACCACTAAAAACTGATACTCTGAAACACTCAGATAAAGTTTTCCTTAAACTTGCAAAATGTTTTTCAAATGTTTCAAAAGCCTTTTTTATAACTAAAAATGGTGAAGACAAATATATATGTTGCATATATACATATGAATCTGTATATATTTATATATGTATATATGAGAAAATTTTATTTTAATAATTAGAGATTTTTGACAGCTAAATGGCATACTCCTGAACCTGAGGGACTCTCCAGAAGTGCTTTATATACCAAATGACCATACTATAAACTGTCTAAATAAATGCCTTGCCTTCTATTATCCATGGGGCTTTCCTGTCTATCTCCTCTTCACTAGTAGTAAACCATAGCACAGAAAATGCTGGTTCTGCATACAAAAGCCCTTGGGAAAAACACAGTCCTGTTCATTTACTGGTGGCAGGGAGAGAACAGTTGTCAGAGTGCCTGGAAGCAGACCAGCAGACTGTTGACTTAATTATACCAGACAACAGAGCCAACATTTTAAAGCTGTGAAAGATGGCAAATTTTCACACTCCCTTTTCTCTTCCTTCTCCCCCCCCCAACCTGAATCTGCTGAAATAAATCATTCCAACTATTAAGTACTATAGTAAGTATTGCCAATAGTTTGTACTTCTTTACCACTTGTCATTAACTAGTTCTATATCTAGTTGGCATAGCATAAACAATTCATCTCAAATCACTTCAGAAGCCAGTTAAAATACCACATAGTTCAGAAGCCAGATTCTAAGCAGTAAGGGTTAAGACACATACAATGCTATGAACTAAGGCAAATGTGCCTCAAGATTCATTGCTACAGCTAAACTTTCTAAAAGTAGTTGATTTTGTTATGGTGAGAAAGAAAGAACTAGATTCACTTGAAATTTCATGCAGATCCACAAATTCATCTGGAAATTGAAGGCAAAATTGTTGTCTAGTTTATATTTGAATTTAACAGCAGATTAAAATATTTATGGTTCAAACTGTTTTATAGTCACTTGAGTATGGGAGTCAGAAATGCACTACCTCAGTGAAATATAAAGTTCACATTTCACACGGAAATAAAATTTAACACGTACACATCTATATATGTGTATGCATATATGTACACATTTATATGCATGCACACATACATCCATACAAATATAGAAACACACAAATTACCTATTGCTATAAAACACATCTCTTAATTAGTAATAAATAACAGCAATTTATGAAACAAAACTGACTGATGGGATTAGCATTACAAACCGCTCCCAAGGAAATGGAAAGACAGTTATGGGTTCTAGCATATTTCAATAACTTTAAATGAACAAAAGGAATCATGGGGAAATGTATGACCAGTAAAAATAATGATTATAAATGAATCAGCGTGCAACTGGGTGGAGCAGTGGATAAAGCACCAGCCCTGGATTCAGGAGGACCTGAGTTCAAATCCGACCTCAGATACTTGACAGCTGTGTCACCCTTGGCACTTAACCCTCATTGCCCAGCAAAAACAAAGACAGAAAAAATGAATCAGAATTCCACTAGATAAGAAGTTTGATCTGAATCAGTGGAGGCCAAAGTGATTTAATAGAAGAAATTGAAACTATCAGATTATTTGTAATAAAATATGCTGCATGTAAGGAAAATTAATATTAATATTAGAATCACTAATAATTATAACACCGGTGCAGCAACAACAATAGCTTGCATTTTATAGTACCTACTATGTGCCACACACGGTGCTAAGCGCTTTATATTTTCTCATTTAATTTTCACAATGACCTTGGGAAGTAATTACTATGATAATCCCTATTTTATAGTTGAGGAAACTGAAACAGGCAGAGATTAAGTGACTTGTCTAAGGTCACATCACTAGTAAGTATTGAAGATTAAATTTTAATTCAGCTCTTCCTGAATAGAGGCCTCAAACTAATTACTGTATCACTTGGCTGACTCCTAATACAAGGTTAAAGGAGACAAATTTTCAAGCAATTTAACTTTTAGCATATATAAAGGTTTCAGTAGGGCAAAGATCTTGACAATTTTCTGTAAACATTATATTTGAAATTATTCCAGATTTTTAAAGAATTGAAATTCATCCCTATTTATTAGTTTCTTTTAAACTTAAATCCTATTTTTACACGAATTTTTAGGTTTGTTTTTGGGAAATGATAAATTGCTTTTTAAAAAAATGTTTTAGAATCCAGATTTCTATCTAAAGATATATTACATATTTTTTAACATCAATATTTTTCCAAAAATATTGTGTGATTTTAAGTCATGGAAGACCAGAGTCTTTGAAAAATTAAAGTTGTATCACCTCAAAAGGAATGAAAGGCAAACATATACACATACACACACAGAAACACGCACATACACACACACACACACACACACTCACACACACACACCCAGCCCTTAGTAGGAGGCAACCTAATATGAGTGAAGAACAACTATGTGAGTGAATCAGTGAAAATTATAATCATGATGATGAAAACAACAAAAAACTAGCATTTGTATAGTATCTACCATATGTCTGGTATTGAGCTAAGTGATTTACAAATATGATCTCATTTTATTCTCCCAAATAAACAAAGAAAAATTTCAGAGATATACTGTAGAATATGCTAAACACAATTAAGGCTGATTTCCAGGATTCTCAATTCATTTCATCATTCTTTTATACCACTATTTTGATATACAAAAAAGGAATAAATTTAAACTGTACTGTGTGAGAGGTGTTGATGGGGAACTTGTGCAATTGTAGTCAGAAATTGGAAAGCATGTATTTTTTCATCCACTTTGCTTTGCAATATATGCATGATTCAGGCAACACCTTTCACATAACCATGATTTCTCTTTAGGAAATTTTGCAGTAATCCCTGTCTCAATATAGAGAATCTAATAACATCTGCAAATAGGAGAGTTTGGAAATTAATAGAAAATCCTTCTTTTTATAGCTTATATAGGGGTTAATCTATCTTTCTTAGAACATCACTGGATGATGGTGCTCAGTGTATTCTTTAAGTAATTATATGTTACAAAAAATCTGTTAAGAATTGTTTGTTGAATGAATGAATGAATGATAACTAAAGTAGTGATCAAATGAATGAACCACAAGTTCAGAATCCTATAATTTAGGTGACTTGACTAATATTTGGTTGGGTAAAAAAAGATGCTTGAATTTTTTTTTTCAAAAGAGGAAGATCTATGTTGATTGAAACAAAGATAGTAATATTGATATAAAACCCATAGAATTCCCTATACCAATAAAATTTCTGGTATATTCCTTTCTGCAATGCCCACAAAACAAACAAATACTTGGGGCATAAGTGAAGATATAAAAGCTTAATTTCTTATGTTCTAAGTCTGACCTCACATTTTACATTATCTTTCAGTCGAGTCATCACTTGTGTTTGTTATCTCACAGTGAAATTCCAAAAAATTGCCTGCAAAATAGAGTATGAGATCATAATATATGCCTTTATTATCCTGCCTAAGGTTTTACAGAATAAGGAATAAATGCATAGATAGAGAAAAATTAAAAATAAATAAATAAATGATTGAATGAATGAATGAAATCATAGAGTAACAACTTTAAATAAGTACCAGAGATTTTAAATAAAATACATCTTTTTAGCTCAAAAACCATGATGACACGATTTGAGTGTACTTAATATAAGTAAATATAATTAAGAACTCTTTTTTTGTTAGGATGATAATTCATATGGAAATGAATAAGGACTTAGAGAATAGATAATAATCAATATGCCTATTAAATTTAACTAAATAATGTTATAATTTACATTCACAATATCATGGAATTTTTGTTTCCTAGGTGTAGAAAACAATGATCTGAAAGCTTACTCCACTCATAAAGATGTAATCCTCTATATCTTGAACTCTTATAGAGTTGCCTGGCATGTCAAAATGTTCAGTGACTTGCTCATGATCACACATATGGCACATATATATAAGGGGTAGGATCTGAAGAACCCAGGTCCTGATGATCCTGAATCTAACTCTATCCATTACAATAGTTGACCTTACTAACAATAAAGATCAGAGACAAATAAATAATTGATATGGATGGAGAGGAAAATATAGATGAAATTTCTATTATAATGTGCTGTCATGATAAAGGTAACAATCAAGTTCCAGGCTTCTCATTCTCTAATGAGAGAAACAAAATAGAAATAATTATGCTTAGGAGAGATTATTTGATCTATGGTAGAACTGATTTTGTGAGATTTTTTTTCTTTTTAAATGTTCCTCTGCACTGATTTATAAACCTCTTGAAGCAAACAAAGAGTAGGTAAAGATATGCATGGCATGACTGCCTGAAGGTGTGTAATCTATCTTGACCATAGCGATTTTTGACTTTATCCTCCATAATATGCTATGCTACAACATGAACTGAGAAAATATAGTCTAGACTACATAATTGTTAGTTTGGTTCATGACTGGATTGGGGTAAGATAGAGAGGTTGAAGAATGCAGGAAAATACTCAGATTTATGGTGTGTTGATTCCCTGAGGTAATCTCTGTGCACAAACTAGTTTTAGCATTTTGAGTTTCTTCTAGTGAAGGTATGTAGATAATGCCTTAAGGTGGTAATCAACATCTTAATGTCAGGCTGTCTTTGGCATTACCTCTATTTTATCATTTCATACTCAGTTCTCAAATCTTTGCAATCTGGTTTTTGACTTCATCATTCAACTTAAACTTGTCTCTCTAAGGATACTAATGACCTAATTGTCAATTTTGAAAGTCTTTTCAGAACCCTTATTCTGATTGACTTCTCTGCAAAATGTGATGTATAACCTCAGAGTCATCCTAATCTCTCCTTTCTCCTTCATTCCTCATATCCAATTATATGCCATATTTTTAAATTATTTCTTCACAACTGTCTCACATCTATCCCCTCCTTTGTACTTTTATAATTGCCATCATAGTCGAGCACTTCAACTCCTCTTAGAAGAAAGGGGGGAGCATTTTATTAAGTATTGGTGGGGGAGTAAAAGTAAGAAAGCCATTATCTAAAGTAGTTTACATTCTAATGCTATTAGAACAATAACATAGTTCACTTATTTCAGTCACATCATCTCTTTGTGACCCCATTTTTGGGGTTTTCTTAGAAAAGATATTGGAATGTCTTTATTAATTCCTTCTCCAGCTTGTTTTATAGAAAAGAGCTACGACAAAAAGGAATAAGTGACTAGTGTAATGCCACACAGCCAGTAAGTGTCAGAGGCCAGTTTTAAAGTCAGAAAAATTAGTCTTCCTGAGTCCAGGCTCAACACTTTATCCAATGAGCCACCTAACTATTATAAGATAATACAAAAAAGGGAGTTGATAAGGGGAGATATGAGTCAGATGAATGAAAGTGCCCAGGGTAGGAACATAGTTATGAAATCCTGAGGGAGTAAAGAAAAGGACTGTGAAGGAAACTAAGATAAGATGTACTGAGTTCCTCCACAAAATAGAGGTCCCATGTGGAACTCAACAGAGGACGAGGGAAGCCTTTTGGAAAGATATTTCATGGTGAGTGGGCCACGGCGGGGGGTGGGGGGGGTGACGGCTAGGCTGTTCCAGGGAAAGGAGACTCCCCTAGATACTAAGGGATATTCCAGGATGAGTCAGCATTGGAGGTAACATGATTTTGAAGTCTAGAGCATTAGAAATAGGACAGGATGAGAATGAAGGCAGGCTCTCTTGGGTCGCTTCACAAAATGAGATATTGATGTGGAACTCATCAAAGGAAGAAGGGGGTGACAAGTCTTTTGGAGGGATATTCCATTGAGAATGTGCTATAGGAAGACTAGGACCATAGGCTGTTCCAAAATTAAAAGACATCAGGTATTGAGGGAAGTTCCAGGATGAGCTGACAATAGAGAAGGAATGATTATGAAGTCCAGAGAAAGTCAGGAAGACAATTGGGAGAATAAGAATAATGATCAGTCTTGCCTCATTGTATAAACTAATTGATTGTATAAATGTAAGACTATCTTGCATCTTTTCAACCTTTTCAATCCATCTTCTACCAAGGTTCAAAGTCATATCCTAAAACACCACTTAGACTATATCACTTGTCTGCTCAGAAGCTCCAGTGGGTTCCTCTTAACTTTGGGATAAGGAACAGCCTATGTTTAGCTTTTACTGCTAACTTAGTTGTACCATGTTTTATTCAGGATCAATATAAATTAAATTTCCTATACTCCAGATGCTTTTGTTGTGTTCTTTCCATGTTATTGTAAAGGTTATTGTTGTCTAGTCATTTCAGTAACGTTCAACTTCATGATCCCGTATGGGGTTTTCTTAGCAAAGATAATAGTGTTCTTCCATTTCCTTCTCCAGCTTACTTTTCAGAACAGGAAATTGAGGCTAAAAAAATCATGATAGAATGACTTGTCCAGGATCGTGCAGCTAGTAAGTGTCTGAGGCCAGATTTGAACTCAGGAAAATAAGTATTTCTGACTCCAAGCCCAACTCTCCATCCACTGAGCCACCTACCTACTCCTATTAAGAAATGTACTCCTTGGGGGCAGCTAGGTGGTGCAGTGGATAAAGCACAGGCCCTGGATTCAGATGTACCTGAATTCAAAGCCGGGCTCAGACACTTGACACTTACTAGCTGTGTGACCCTGGGCAATTCACTTAACCCTCATTTCCCTACAAAAAATAATGTACTCCTTCTTCACAACAAACTTGCAGAATGTCTTCCTTCCTTCAAAGATCCATTAAGTAGTCACTTCATACCAAAATCCACTCCTTGTCCTGGTTGCTAGTTCCTTTATTTTACAAATTACTTTGTATATATTTTGCATTTAAATTTCTCTGTTGTTTTTCCAGAAAACAATGTTTTCCTTAAGGCAGAAATTACTTGCTTGTTTGTTTTTATATTCCTAGCAACTTAAGCAATGTTCTCCACATAGTGGATTTGAAAGAGATGACAGTTGAATAAAATGATGACATCAGAATGACTGCTGCAGCTATACTGGATGTATTGTCTGTCACTAGTTACCTCTGAGCCATTGCCACTTAACTATCTCATTTTCAGTTACCTCATGTCTAAATAGAATTTGGATGATATGATCTCTAAGGTTACCTTCAAATCCAAATATCTTAATCTCCAATGTATCCCGAGACTGATGAGAAACTGGGGAAAGAGAAAAAGAATGAGGTATGATTGAAGAGCATCTTATATGATCTTTTTATTTGGAGATATTTAAAATTAGGTTGTAATTGCATGTCTATATTAAATGAATATTTACTTGAGTCAGAAAACTTGGGTTCAATACCAACTGTTCACAACAAGTCAGATTCCTCATCTGTAAAATCAAGTTTTTAGGCTAGATATAATTTCTGATGCCACCATATTAATGGGACCTATAGATCATCTGGCTAGCCAGGTTGGTCAGTGAATAGAGTGCTGGGCCTGAAATCAATAAGACTGCTCATCCTTAGTTCAAATCTGACCTCAGACACTTCCTTGCTATGTGGCCCTGGGAAAATTCTTTAATCCTGTTTGCCTTAGTCTCTTCATCTGTAAAATGAACTAGAAAAATAAATGGCAAACCACTCTAGTATCTTTGTCAGTAAATTCCCAAATTGAGTCACATAAAGTCAGACACAACCAAACATTAAGATATCATCTCAAATTTTAGAGGTAAGGAAACATGGAGGCAAGATGGTTTCAGACATGAACTGAGTTTGCCAAAGGTCATACAAGCAGAAATTATCAGATATAGACTTTTACATTTTAATTATTTCTAAATTAATAAGCATTTACTGTCATTCCTTTCCTTTCCTCTACCCTGGGTTGGAGGAAAACTTTTAAAATATAGATAATCATCCAAAATAGACTTCCATATTGTCTTTGTTTAAAAAAAAACATTTCATATATTTAGGTCATTGCTTTTCTATCATCAGATAAGTAGCATTCACCAAGTGGTTGGTCATTGTGTTGACTCTTTCAAAGTTGTTCATTTTTATAACATTTTGTTATTTGATGATTTGTGCTCCTGGTTCCATTCACTTTACCCTGAATCAGTTCATAATGGCTTTCCTAGGTTTCTGTAAAGTAATTCCTTTTGTCATTTCTTACAAGACCATAGTATAGCAATAAGTCATGTACTATATATTCTCCTAGTCATTTGATTCCTTATACAGTGCCGTCCAGATCTAAATATCTGATGTTATAAAATACACCCTTCCCTAAAGTTGATTTAAAGATGAACTAAATTACCTCTAAAATTTACTTCAAGCTAAATCATTTCACAATTTTACAATGGAAACAACTCTGATTTAGCCACAAACACATTGAAGTATTTTTTAATGATGTTTGTCTTACAACATCAACAACAACAACACACATGGTCACTTCTAGAAATTCTATGACAAAAAGTAAACTTGTCCTGCCTGATTGTTGACAAACCTGTCATCTGGTTTAAAAAAAAATAGTTTCCAAATTGTTCCAAAGATAATAAGAGCCAAAGCATTGATGAATATGCAATTCTACTAATTGAAGAAGAAAGGGAGGGAGAAGAGTACACAGAAATAAGAAGCAAACAAAAAACACATTATTTATTTTAAATAATTGTGTTTAAGTGTGTACTAAATGACATCTAAAATACTCGCTAATTCTGACATTCTGTAATATGTTTCTAGAATCTCAAAAAAGATGGTTAAGTTTACATCACATGCTTTTTCAAATATACTTTTATTCTCATTGGGACATAAGACATGGAAAGTATAAAATAAATGATTTATGTCTATTCCCTTCTTTTTGCACTTATAATTATTGTGATATTGATAATAATAAAAATAATCAAAACAACAACTTCTATTTATGTATAGGAAATTAAAGTTTTCAAAGTTTCTTGCTTAAATAAAATGACAACCCTATAAGTAAAAAATAGTAAGTATTATTATCTCCATTTTGCAGTTAAAGAAACTGAGACTCAGAGAGGTTATTTTCCAGTGTTCACACAGCTAATTAGTGTTATTCATATTCTGCCTAAATCTTTCTCTAATCACAAATATTATATGGAAGTTTCTGTCCTTGTCACCTCACAATCTGGCCTTGTTTTTCTTTACTAGTCCTTTACTCATTATTTCCCACCCCTATTTAATTTGGCACCCTAGAACTAAATGGTAGTTTCTTAAATTTACTGGAAATCGGAATTAATTCTTATTTGATATGTTACTGAATTAGCAATAGTAAAATTGGTCAGATCTGTCCTTTGTGATTCAACATGAATGCTAGTTCAAGACTTTGAAGAAATGATATTAGTAAACTTGACTCAGGATTGGAAAGAACCAGCAAAAACAAAAAGAGTTTGATTAGTTGAGTTTGAAAGGTAGAGAATCCTTTCTTTTATACCAAATGATTGGTAAACAGAGATCATATCTAGGTTAAGCACCAAGTAAAGGGGTGATGAATAAAGTTAAATGAAGACATACCTATTATAAAGAGATGGTAAGTAGAAAACATATTGAAAAGAAAGAATAGGATGATTTTCCTCCCTGGTTTAGCTAAAAATCCTTCTTTAAAGAATAAGTCAATACAAAAAAGGAAGATAATAAATGTTGGAGAGGCTGTGGGAAAATTGGAACACTAATGCATTGTTGGTGGAGCTGTGAACTGATCCAACCATTCTGGAGAGCAATTTGGAATTATGCCCAAAGGGCAATAAAGCTGTGCATACCCTTTGACCCAGCAATTCCACTTTTAGGTCTTTTGCCCAAAGAAATCAAGGAAGGGGGAAAGGGACCCACATGTACAAAAATATTTATAGCTGCTCTTTACGTGGTAGCAAGGAATTGGAAGTTGAGGGGGTGCCCATCAATTGGGGAATGGCTGGACAAGTTGTGGTATATGAATACAATGGAATACTATTGTGCTATAAGAAATGATGAGCAGGAAGAGTTCAGAGAAACCTGGAGGGTCTTACGTGAGCTGATGATGAGTGAGATGAGCAGAACCAGAAGAACATTGTACACAGTATCATCAACATTGAGTGTTGACCTACTGTGATGGACTATATTCTTCTCACCAATGCAATGGTACAGAAGAGTTCCAGGGAACTCATGATAGAAGAGGATCTCCAAATCCAAGAGAAAAAAAAGAAAGAACTGTGGAGTATAGATGCTGATTGAACCATATTATTTCTTTTGTTTTGGGTGCTGTTGGTTTTTTTTTCTATTTTGAGGTTTTGCATCACTGCTCTGATTTTTTCTCTTGTAATAGGATTAATGCAGAAATAGGACTAATGTTATTATGTGTATATATATATATGTGTGTGTATATATCTATATGAATATGTATATGTATAGAGATATATAGATATAACCTATATCAGATTACCTGCTGTCTAGGGGAGGGGGGAGGGAGGGGAGGGAGGGAGAAAAATCTGAAATTGTAAAGCTTGTATAAACAAAAGTTGAGAACTATCTTTACATGTAACGGAAAAAATAAAACACCTTATACATTAAAAAAAAAAGAATAAGTCAATACTTGTTGGGAATGGGTTGTTACATATTTTTCTATCCCCAGCATCAAACACAGTGCATGGCATATTGTAGGTAGTTAACTAATACTTGATTGATTACTTTATGTTTTAGTCTGTGCTTTGCCAAAAAATGCAATATTATCTGGCAATAAATTGCTGTTCTTTGTGATCATAATATTCATCATTAAAATATGTTCCTGAGAAATAGAGTTTTGTTTTGAACATTTTTCAGATATTTTTTTCACATTGTAGATTGTTCGCATAAATGCAGAAAGTGGTACCTATAAATACCATCATTCCAGATGAGACAGACAGCAGCACATGAACTATGTATATTAAAGAATGCAACACATTTGCCAATTGAATAAGTATACTTGGAACAGATCTTCCAGATGTAGGCCAGGTATTTCCTCCCATTCAGGGATCTAGGAGTTACCTGAAGACTTATTTTGGGAGGCGGGGTAATGAGGGTTAAGTGACTTGCCCAGGGTAACACAGCTAGTAAGTGTCAAGTGTCTGAGGCCGGATTTGAACTCAGGTACTCTTGAATCCAGTGCTGATGCTTTGTCCACTGCACCACCTAGCTGCCCCCTGATGTATCCTATTTTCAAGGTATTTATGTTACATATTATCAAAATGCTTCTGGAGGCAGCCTTTCCAGCCATTCTCACAAGTAATCTTTGAAATATTAAGAAAAAATAAGTAGATTGCACCACAGGATGTATAATAGTTTTCTTCCTTTTTTTTCTTTCTTTTCTTTATTTTTTTTTTGAGGGGCAATTAGGGTTGTGTGACTTGCCCAGGGTCACACAGATAGTAAGTGTTAAGTATCTGAGGTCAAATTTGAACTCAGGTCCTCCTGAATCCAGAGCTGGTGCCTTATCCACTGTGCCACCTAGTTGCCCATGTACACTAATTTTCAAATTCTAATCCAATGAATTGAGATTTATGGGATTATATAACATCATTAAATGTATGGTTAATGTAAAAAAAGCATTGTTTAAGAAAAAGCATAATTCAGTGATGGTTTTTAGGGAAATCCTAAAGAATCGTCCCAGGAATCTGTTCTTGACCTTGGGCTCACGTGTGTGTGTGTGTGTGTGTGTGTGTGTGTGTGTGTGTGTGTGTATACACACATACATTGGCATATTCACATACATATATATATATATATAGTGATATAGATCTATCTATAAACCAATTACTTGAATAATAGCATGGGGATGTGATTATCAGATTTTCAAATGAAATAAAACTGGTAGGGTTATTGGGGCAGCTAGGTGGCACAGTGGATAGAGCACCGGCCCTGGAGTCAGGAGTACCTGAGTTCAAATCTGGCTTCAGACACCTAACACTTAACTAGCTGTGTGACCCTGGGCAAGTTACTTAACCCCAATTGCCTCACTAAAAACAAAACAAAACAAAAAAACTGGTAGGGTTAGTGCTAGAAATCAGATCAGAGTCAGAATCAAAAAAATTCATTTTAAAGAGTTCAAACCATGTTCTTGACCCAATAACATGAAATTTAATTCAAGTAAGTATAGGGTTTTATGAATGGAATAAAGAAATCAATTTAACAAATTCAAAATGAAAAAAAAGGATTGACAGACAATATTTTTTCTTTAAAATATCTGTAAGTTTTAGTGGGTTTTAAGTCCAAAATTGTCTAATTTGACAATATAGCAGATAATCTTATGTTCCATTATCAAATGTAGAATTTCTGTAGTTCCTTGTCTTTGAATCATTGTTTCTGAGTCACTACATCTCTGACTCTGGCTCTCCCTCCTTCCTCCTTCCCCTTCTTCTCCATGCCCCTTCCTCCTTCTATCTCTCTTTGATAAAAATTTAAGGGGGCAATGCTTACTAGGCTTTCCCATATGCTATAATAAAACCCAAATATATAAATTATCTTAAAAAAATGTCTCAGAATTCAAGATCTTCTTCTTTCTTCCACAAATATGGAGAGCAGTTAAACTCAGTCTTTCCAGAAATTGAAAGGGATAAAATAGGTTAATTTGTTCATATGCAAATAAGCATTTTGTTAAAAAAAATGCATCCAGAATAAGGAACAAAAGAAGAAAATTTTATGTTAAATTCTAATTTAAATTTTATGTATAACTTTTATTTTAAAATTTGATATAATGATTTTTAAGTAAGAATTATTCCCTAATTCATAATTGGGCATACATATGAATAGGAATTATTGAAAAAGGAAACATTTTCAACAACCAAAAAAAGTTGTTCCAGATTTCCACTTACAATAATGATATGACTTAAACAACATTGAAACTCCATACAACACCCATAAAATTTTCAAAGGTAATAAAAGATGACAAGATTTCATGTTTGCATTGTTATGATAAATTTTATACAATATTACACAGCTCATTGAGCTACAACTTAGTTGAACCTTCTTAAAGACCAATATTGAATCATGTGCTTAAAATGTACAAATTATCAGTTGTCCTTTTACCTGGTAATATGACTACTGGGACAAACTTTCCAAGGAGGTTATTGCTAGGAGTGAAGTTTGGGAGAAAACACATCTGCACTAAAATTTTCCTAGTGGCAGTTTTTATAACAACAACCGACTACTACTGCTGCTGCTGCTGCTGTTGTTGCTACCATAAAAACAAACTAGAAGCAACCCATGTATCTGTTTATTACATAATGGCTGATAAAATTATACGTGAATGGAATGGAATATTATTGTGGAACAAGAGACAACACATATAAACTTCTTAAAGTGTAAGAATAATATAGGCAGATGAAGAAACTGGGGAAAAAGAATGAAAAAAGATGAATAACGAAACAAAAGGGCAATACACACACTGGGTACATCTATTAAGTTAGATGCAACAAAAATAGCAACATATCCACATATAGGACAAAATATTTTTTTTAAAGAAAGATACTGAAATCAAGATCTAATTTAAAACTATTAAATTAAAGATAATAACCATATTCTTTAGGGATGAAGTTAATGATAGTTAAATAATATACATACCGCTACTTACAAGCAGTTGTTTTTAAAATATATATGTAAGAAAGAAAAATAAATATGTGGAAAGGTACACAAAAGGTAATTCTAATGCTAACTTTTAAAAAATAATATTATTTTTAAAATGAAATAGTTCATTCTTTCAAATATAATTTTCAACCTTATTTTTCAGTATTGAAATGCTTGTGTTATTGAAAATAAACTTCATAATAAAATAGTGTCTATTTCAACTTGCATAAACACTATTGTCATTTTCTCTTATTCCACTTTTATTTATAGATTTGGATTACTATATTTATCAATGGAAATAAAAATGAAATGAATATAAAAATAAAATAAGACATAATAAAAATATTAAAGCATGAAACAAAAACTTGTTTTTCCACCCCCCCCCCAGATATTTCATAATGAAGTCTGTGAACATTCATTTTCCATAACATGACATACTTGGTAGAAAATCTGCAGGCTGCATTAGAGTTGGTGTTGGCATGGAAGTACAAATTTTGTAATCCTACCCTAAGCCTTAGGAGTTCTGCACTGAGAACTAATTGAAGGGAAAAAAAGATCGAGGACTTACAAAACACACATACTCATACACACAGTCTTGTTGATGGAGGTGACTGCTATTCTAAAGTTAGACTCAGTATTCTCTTTCAGACAGGAGCTTTATTAGCATGTGTTTATTAACACCTCTGACAACTCCATAAATAACAATTAGAAGTTGAAAAATGCAACCTTTTAGTAGAAGAAATGACTGGCACTTAAGAATGGAAAATTTATTTCTGAAATATGTAAGAAACAACATTTCTTCAGTACAGGGTAATAACAAAACTTATCTTGGAGGCAACATATGAAGTCAACACTTATTTTTATCTGAATAATCATTTTCCTTAAATGTCATCTTTCCTTAGCTTAAGCAGAAATAAGGAGTTCTTTTATTTATAAGTATATATATATATATATGTATATGTATATATATGTATATATATGTAATATTTCTCTGTACTTTCTCTCCATTGAACTAAAGGTGAGAGAGTAGAGATTGAATAACTGCTCATTCATTCTGATATTTTAGAGGTTCTTTCTACTCAAATATACTTTGTGGTAAATAAGTTCTAAGTCTCTCCAACTCTGAGATTCTATGGACCTTTGCCTAATGGAAAATTTTAGATTTCCCCCAATTTTTCCAGTCCAATCAGTATCCTTATCTCAATTTGCTCATTCTGTTGATTCGTTATTATAAATATTTTTTCTCTCATAATGTTAAAAATCTGGCCACATCATTTTTCTCATAGACCCACTAATTAAGCCTAATCTAAATTTGAACAATTTATGCATACTTTAGGTTAAGAAACAAAATAGGTCTAGTCTAAGGTGGGCCAGTAAATGAATGAAATTATCACAAGGACCTTAGCATATCTTACATTTAGTTTACTTCCCTTCTATTAAATAGAGATACCCATATTATATCTCTCTATGGAGCTATCAAACTAACTCCAGGAAATAATTATAGAGTTGAAGATAGAGACTTGTTTCTGTACCATCATAACAATAGACCCAAGATTGGTATTGTAGGCCACATTTTTCTCTACAAATCCAAGATAGGGATTGAGCTGGGATTCACCAGGAAGGGCAAAAGCACAGAAGCAGGCCAACTGGAATATTATATCAGGAGGTGCTGAAAACAAAATTTTATGGGAGAACACTTTATAAGAATAGACAGCAGAAAAAGCAGGAAGTTAACAATAGAGATATGGTTCAGGAAAGAGATTATTGGGGATGTCAAAAGGTCAATCATTTGGAGAAGAATTATTTGCTAATCTTGTAAAAACCTGGCTGCTTTAAGAAAGTTGTAGAGCTCACAGAGAGATAATTTGGGTCCCAAGGAGGTACTTTATCTATGTATTGTGAAATTTGTGTCTAGGATATAATTCACTATATCCATGATGGCCTAAACTGTTGGTAGTCCTTTGAGTGATACAAATAGCAACACAGACATAGAACATCATCATGTAGAGTACCTGTCAATATCCTCTGATATATTCTCCATAAATGTTCTCTCCACAGAATATACTGAAAGCATTTTTAAGTTATATATATGTATATATATAGACACACACATATACATGTATATATATGGTATTATTATTGGTCTCTGTGTGTGTGTCTCTCTATATATGTATGTGTGTATGTATATGTATATGTATATATATATGTGTGTATATATATATATATATATATATGCTGTTAATACAACACTTGGCTATTCTTAGTTTATTTTATACCAGTCCTCTGCTATTTTCAATGATGTATTGATGTATTTCTTGGGCAATATTTTTTATGACACTTGATAATTTGTTCATTTTGAGCACTTGATTCAATATTGCTCTCTAAGAAGATTGAACCAAGTCACAACTCAATGAGCTGTGTAATATTGTATATATTTTATCATAACAATGCACACATGGAATTTTGTCATCTTTTATTATCTTTGACAATTTTATGGGTGTTAGATGGAGTTTCAGTGTTGTTTAATTCATATTCCTTTATTTACACAAAATGTTACTCACTGTCCTTGAGGCCACTAACTATACTTAATCCTAATAGATTATGGTGTTCCATAATTTCATATTATATTGTATCAACTGTGGAAATTTATTTTGATTTGGGGACCCTACCTTTGGGCTGAGATTAGAAAGATTTAGGCCCTCAAGGTTTTCCCTGTGTGAAGGGCTGGTGTCTGCCCCACTTACTGTCTAACTCCCAGGTCTATATATATCTTCCTTTTCTCCACTCAAATCTCAGGGCTTCCTGCGCCCCCCCATACCCCAAACTAATCTGCCAGCCAGGGCTGCGGCTGGGGGGATGGGGAAGCTCAAGTGTCTCCTGCGTACCATACCCAGGGCTTCAGGGGCCAGTGCCCCCTGCTGTGCACCCAGGGACCTCGGCACAGGCTATGCCAGAGCCCGGCCTGGACGAGCCTGGGATCTCTCGGATAGATCCGCTCAGGGCAGAGGGAGCTGGGACCCCATCCCAGCTGTCTGACCTGGCATCTTGTACAGCCCACGGGGTTTTTTGGCTCAGCAAAAGCAGAAGGGGAGGGGCACCATCCCCTCCCATGCAGAAAAAACCCTGAGGGCCAAAGGCTTTCTAATCTCAGCCCAAAGGTGGGGTCCCCAAATCAAAATAAATTTCCACACAACAGAAGAAAATTTTTAATTAAAAGGAGATTCCCTCTGTTGCCTCAAGAAGTACTAAGGGAATAGGTGGTACAGTGGAGAGAGTGATAGATTTAGAGTCAGGGAATTAATCAGCATTTAAGTGGCTCCTATATGCCAGACACTGTGCTAAATACTGGGGATATGAAAAGTACTAAAAGACAGTCCCTGACCTCAAGGAGCTAATGATCTAATGGAATTCAAATTTGCTAACTGATTGGGCAAGTCACTGCCTGCTTCAGTTTCATTATTTGTAAAATGGAGGCAATAATAGCACCTACCTCACAGGGCTGTTGGGAGAACAAAATGATAGATTCTAAAGCATTTAGCATAGAGCCTAGAATATAGTTGGCACTTAATATTTTCTTTAGGTTTCCTTCTTTCCTCCCTACATTCCCCCTCCCCCCATTCCTCCCTCCCCACCTCCTTCCTTCCTTCCTTCCTTCCTTCCTCTCTTCTTCTATGCTACTGAAAGCTCTGCCAAATTATTCAAAAGCCATTTAACCTTCTCTCCTACCACACTTTAATTCATTCAGGGTCCAGTAATTTGTTCGCTTTTACTGTCTGCCCAAGTTTTATTTGCTGATGGAATAAAATAATGGGCTATCCATTTAAATTCATTTCATACTTTGTACAAATGGTGCTTTTTATCAACTTGGTTTTCCCTGTATGAATTACTAGGTCTCTTTTTAAGTGGTTATGTGTCTCATTATGGAATTTCTATACTTTATGTGAATTGTTAATAAAATGTAATTTAACTATGTATATTTTATTAATACAATTAATATATTTGGAAATTCCCATCTTTTGCATTAAAAATCAGTTCTATAAATATTGTTTAATGAAAAGAATGTTGACCTGGGAATTAGAAGACATGGTGTGACATACTGACTCTCATTAAGTTGCTATAAGATCTTAAGTATGTCACTTGCCTTCACTATATTTCATTTTTCTCATTTCCAAAATGAGAGACTCATAGCATACAATATCTAGGGCCCTTCCCATTTCTGAAATGCAATGATTCTTATGAACTCTAAAATTATGATCCAATTTGATGATGTCTTCCTTCACCACGGTTTGGATGCATAAATGTAGATTGATGGTGGGGTTCCCCCCCCCAAAAATTTGAATTTTCTGCAGGATGTATGTAAATAATACTGCATTTCTGTGGAAATTTAGATTATGTAGGCTAGAAATGGATTTGTACTCTTTTAATTCTGGTAAAATGAAATGAACAAAACACTTTCCTAATCAATAATTGATCACTTTTAAATTTAATTTGACTGGCTGAAAGATAGTACAGGTTAAAGGTTAATTATCCAAGAATTTCAACTACTTTAAGTTTGCTATATTCCCTGGAAAGAAAAAAATAACTACCATTTAGTAAATATATACTCTTATTATGAATATAGGGCAGAAAAGAATACATTTAGATTATGTTCTTTCCCTCTCAAGCCCCTCTACCCACCCAAAGGTCCTCCTTTTTGTTCCATAATTCTAGAAATATTAGAAGCAATATCCCAGCTACCAACACTCTAGATGTGGAAGCCCTCTATGACTTTTCCTTTTTCCTTAACGCCCACGAACTTCTACCAACTCCTTTCTCTCTTTTTCTTTCATCATCTTTCTCAAATTCATCCATTCCTTTAAATTCTCAGTGCTATTCACATTACTTCAGTTGATTGTTGTTTTTAAAAGACATCCTACATATCACTACCAGATTAATCTTTCCCAAGCAGCACCTTTGTTGTGAGGCAACATGGCACAATGGATAGTGTGTTAGATTTGAAAACAGGAAATGAGTTTCCTGAATCTGCTATTACCTGTGTGACCTTGGACAAGAAACAGCTTTCCTGAGCCTCCTTTCCTCATCTGTAAAATGAAGAGTTTTGCTTAGACAGCTTCTAAGCCCTTTCCATTGCTAAATCTATCTTCCTATGATCATGATATTACTCTATTGAAAAACCTTTTATGATTCCCTATTGACATTTTTTTAAAAAAGAACAAAAAAACCCAAATAAACAAAACAAACGAAAAACCAAAAAAACTTAAAAAGTCAAGATCTTCAGTATGGCATTTAAGTCTCTTCACATTCTGACCCTTCTATTCCTGGCCTTATTGTTCTACTGTAGCCAAATAATTGTAGTTGTTTTCCTAAATGCAACTTTCAATTTACTTCACATGTAGCTTTGTTTATTGTCTTCCTTCATCTCAGAATCCCTTACTCCTCTATTTATACTTCTAGAAATACTAGCTGTCCTTTAAATCTAAGTTCCAATGTTATTTCTTCTTTGAATTAATCCCTGTTTGTGCTGGATCAAACCAATCTTTCCTTTTCCTGAACTCTTTATAGCAATTTCATCTGTATCACTTGTATTCCATTTATTACATACTTCTTTGCATTGCATGTATTTGCGTGCATTTCTTGTTTCTTGTATTACTGTATATGTTCCTAAAAGACAAATGCAATATTGTATTTTTATTCATATTCAATACTGCACCAAATATTGGTCCCCAAGCATAATATGATAATTATCTGCTGCTTTCCTGTGAAGGAATCCATAGATGAATGAATGAATAAAAGAAATAAAACCCCAACATCACAAGTGGTAAAATTTAAAAATTGCTTCCCTATTAAAAATAGCTAATTAGGTTCAATTTTATACACAAATGAAGTACATTTTCAATTTGAAACAAATCAGACAAAATTTAAAAAGTAAAAATGTCACATTTAAGGGTCTTGTAAATAAATATGGATACACACATATATTGGCTTTACATGTATCATTAAATGCACACAAACACACACACACACACACACACACACACACACACACACACACACACATATATATAAAGAATTAATTGTTATTTGAGGTTTTTATGCCTCAGCGCGTACTGGCCTGGGGCTCCGCAAACCACACAGTGCTCCACCTACTGGTTGTAGCTGTTGCCAGGGCTCTAGCACCTCACATCATCACCACTCTCTGACAACTATATGGGCCTTGCAAAATTATAATGATTGGAAGCCTAGTGAGGGCAGTCATGTGACTGTCAGAGCGGCCATCCCATTGGCTGGGGCTGTGTGGGGTGTTTCTAGGTTGGGGGAGGAGAATTGGGCATTCTAGGTGGAAGCTGGAAAATGACAGGTGTTCTGCTGCGTATTTTCAGCTGATAACTGGGTGGTGGTATTTTTTTGGGTATTATAACTTCCCTTTCCCCATTTTATTTCCTTTCCCTTGATACTACTGATGCTGTTTGTGGGTTGTTGGTTTTTTTTACATTCATTCTTGTTAAAATAAATCTTCCTCTGTTTTTATGGAGGCTGCCAGTCTCCTTCCTTGCCCCAATATTGCAGCGAGCCACTTAGCTAGCACTCCCCAATTAAAAATTGGTCCCCACAATATGTTCTGGTTTACCATATATCATTTATATACATTAGAAATAAATTTAAGACAAGTCAGCTTGTCAGGCTAATAGAAAGTAGTTACTTTGAAGATAACCCCTTTGCTTCTTCATGTCAGACTACATTTTCAATACACTTAGTGGATCCTATAGAGAAAGAACTGATGGTATCTGAAAAAAGACTGAAACACATTTATTTTTTACAATTTCTTAATCTGAAGTTTTGCTTTTATCTGTTTTCTCTCACAACTGAGCTAATGTAGAGTTGTTTTCCATGACTACTCATGTATAATTTATATTGAATTGTTTTAGTTCTTGGGATAAGGAAGGGAAGGGAAGGAGGAAGAGAAGTTGCAACATAAAGTTTAAAAAAAGATGTCAAAACTTACTTTTACATGTAATTTGGAAAATAAAATACTAAAAAAAAGAAGAAATCAATACAGGAGAAACTCAAGGTAATATTGAAAATAATGGATTCTTAGAGCCTTTCATCTTAATTTTTCCTATACAGTTCTCTGAAAGAATCGATCAAGAAACAAACAGTCTCTTGAAAGCACAACATCCTTGTCCCATGATGTGAACAATTCCATGAAATTAGAACGGTGAGGTCCATAAAATTTAGAGTTGGCTTTAACATCATCTTTTGGAAATTTACAGATGAATGAATTGGTATGGAAAGTTTTTATGTTTTGCCAGTGGGGAAACATATACTATTGTCCCTCTACCTATATTTTTATCTTGCTGCAACTTTAACATCAGAAAAGGGAGGGAAATCAGGGATAGGTACTACTTAGTTTTATGGAATAAGGAAAATAATTTGTGAAAGATAAAAAAAGAAGTAAAGCTACGTGGGCATTGGAGTAGTGACAGTCTTACTTTTGAGAATGAAGACAATACATTAAAAGGAAAAAAATACAAAAGTGTTTTTAGTTCAGAAAAGGGATTTTATATAAGAAAGAATTAGCAAAAAGTTAAATAACCTTGATTATCACACAGCTATGTAAGCAGTTTGGCATCTACTAGATAGCTTATGAAAATGCTTAGTGAGCAAAGATGTTATCATTTTGCTTTCTTCTCAACCTTGAGAATATTCCATGTAAAAAGCCATCATGTAACAACTCCATTCTCACTGTTTAGATTGTTTCCTTCTCCTACAGAATATATGAGTCTTTCAGATGCTTTCAGCAAAGAATCCAACATTATTTTTTCTCAGATATGATATGGAAAGGATTAATGTATCAGTTTGGTGATTAGAAGGAATAATTCTAATTTCCCCGTCAAATAAAGACTCAATGATTTTATATATGGCTGAATAACAAAATAAAAATACATCATATCAGAGGAACTTCTTGAGTTGCAAAGGATCTACTTTTAGCAGAGTTAAGAATTTTTTTCCTAAGGTTTCAGTAGATTTATTCTAATGGGTTTTTTGTTATTATTCAAAGGGATATACTTATACTCAGATGTTTAAAAAATAGGTCATGCCTGTTCATTAATTATTCTTCTGTTATGTCATAAATATTACCTAAATCTTTCCACTGATAAAACAAAGGAAGAGTTAATTAGGGAAAAATAATAGCTGAACAATCCGTCCCTGATAATAAGGAATTTCCCTCAGTAAATGGTTTCATTGAACATACATTTCTTCCCTGGGAAGCATATTCTCATACTTTTTAAAGTATATTTTTAAAAAGTCATTCAATACCATAAGAAAATTAAGAGAGCATGTAATAAGTTTATTGATGAGCTTTGGGGACAGGAGAAGAATATATGACCATAGAAGATAGAGAGAGCAATGTAAAATGTAAAAAAGATATCTGATTATATAAAATTTAAAAGTTTTTGCACAAACAAAATCAATGCAACCAAAATTATAAGGAAAGTAGAACATTAGGAAAGAATTTTTGAAACAAGTATCTCTGATGAAGGCCTCGTTTCTCAATTATATAGAGAAGTGAGTCAAATTTATTAAAAGCCAAACAAACATGTCATTCCCCAATTGATCAATAGTCAAAGGATATGAGTAGGCAGTTTTTAGAAAAAGAAATCAAAGATATCTTTGTTCATATAAAAAAAAATGCTCTAGATCACTATTTGTCAGAGAACTACAATATTGGATTTGGAGGGGATGTGGGAAAACTGGGATGCTAATCCACTGTTTGTAGAGTTGTGAATCAATCCAATCATTCAGGAGAGCAATTTAGAACTCTGCCCAAAAAAGTATAGAACTGTGCATACCCTTTTATCCAGAAATAACATTGCTAGATTTATATCCCAAAGACATCCCCCAAAATAGAAAAAGACCTATTTGTCCAAAAATATTTATAGCAGATTTTTTGTGATAGCTAAGAATTGGAAATCAAAGGAATGTCTATCAATTGCAGAATGGATAAACAAGCTTTAAAATATTATTGTGATGGAATATTACTGCACTATAAGACATGACAAATAGGACGGTTTCAGAAAATGCCTAGAAAGAATTATATGAATAGCTGTATAGTGAAGTATGCAGAACCAGGAGAACATTGTGCACAGTAACAACAATATTGTTCTATGAAGAATCGTGAACTATTTTCAGTAACACAATGATCCAAAACAATCTCAAATGGCTAATGAGGAAGCATCATATCCACCACCAAAAAAAAAGAACTGATATTGATTGAACGCAGATGGGAGCATGCTATTTTTCACTTTCTTTCATTTTTTCTTTTATTCAAGTATTCTTATACAAAATGACTAATATGGTAATTTTTTTATAAAATTGTGCACATATAACCTGTATCTCAGTACTTACCCCTTCAGGAAGGGGAGAGGGGAAGGAAGGAAGGAGATATAAAATTTGGGCCTCAAAACTATAAATCAAAATGTTTATTATAAATAAAAAAGTCATTCAGTCATTTTGATATTTGAAGCCTATTGCTGCTGTTGCCAAATATTATCCTAGGTACTGGGGATACACATACAAAGAATGAAATAATACCTGCTTTATTACATTCTAAATAAATGCACATCTGTAATATACAGGGGTATGTGTATATGTAAGTTAATTATAATTTGATTATATGAATGTTTCTGAATGTTGCTTTGAAGAGAAAAAGTATGGTCAAGTAGAAACACTATTGTCTTCGGGGGGCAATGCATCTGGGTTCAAATTCTAACTCTGCTACTTAATCTGTTCTTGGTCATATCATTTATTCTTCCCTCTTCCAAAATTCATTTCTAATTTGAAAGGGTTCTAGACTGATCATCTATAGACTAGATAATCTATAAAATCCTTGGCCCTCTAGCTCCAAATCTAAGATCCTATAATGATATTCATATAATTATCACTTTCTTTATTTTATGTTAAATTCAATCAGTAAGTAAAAGCAGTTATTTTGTGCTGACATTTTGCCTAGGACTGTGATAGGTACTGAAGATATGATGAAAGGCAAAATATATTCAGCAAAATCAATTAATGTGAATTACGTGATGTGTGACTTTAAAGACATATAAAAAAGATAATCTGTCTCCAAGAATTTTACAGGTGTCTCTGTGTGTGTTTATTTTAGAGGACACATGTTAGATGGATAGAAAGATATATGTAGGATAAAGTGCAATACATGTAGTAAGGGAGAGGTGGTTCATCTATATACACTTCACTTTATATATTCACAGAAATCAAGGGACAGATAACAGTTAACACTGGGTTACTATGTTAAACTAATGATTGAAATCTATCTTCTTACTCTTCACTCTTTATGAAACATGAAAAAAAAGTTTAAATTGGAAAGGGAGTTTGGCATTAGATGAATATATTGGCCATGGTTCTGTTGGCCTTTAAAAAGCTAAATCTATCAGTCCTGGAAAGGGTTGAGGTCAGTAGCAAGGAAAGTATTACCCTTGGATGTCTACTACAGTTAAGAGGAGGATTCTGTCTATTCCCACAAGTTGGACATTGTGCTTTATATGGTAATTCTCACTGCATTTAGCACAGAGTAGAGACAGATATACACAGAAATATAAAGAATCTAGTACAGGAAGGAGCTTAAAGGAGTTTGATGCCTGTCTGAAGAGACAGGAGAAGACAATGGATTCAAGACATAATGAGATCTGAAAGGTAAGACTTGAGTAGTAGGGGCACAAAGTGCTTGACAGAATCACTGAACCCTGAGAGAAGCTATGAGAGGACACTATGAAACAGAAAATGAAATTGGGCCTCTACAGTACTAGAAGTGTTGATTATCCTCCCTAAGTATATAATTCATTACCAGTGTATTCCAAGTTTGTTCTTACTCTTTCTACTGATTCTGTGTATTTGTTAGAGAGTATACCTTCATATGTCTGAGGGGTGGGGGTGGGGGTGTAGAAGTTATTTTGTAGCTATTATTCTTCATATGCCATCTTGGTGAATGCCTTTACTTTAAATGAAATGTATATACTGCCTGATTATTTGAAGTGACTTAACTGCTGGGGGCTCATAATCTTTAGTTTTAGATGTGCTAATATAGCTTTTAAACTATGATGATAGTTTAAAATCCTCTTGGGTACCAGCCTATGTCTGTGACTACTATGACAACATAATAGCTGGATGGAATGGTACACACAAATATAGGATCTAATAGAATGTAATATATTGTTTCACATTTAGTAGGTTCTTAAAATACTTTTAATAAGTTTTCAATTAATATTTAGGTATAATAGTGATTTACTAGTAGAGTACAAAGATAGTTCTTTTTCTGAAACTTAGTCACTATTATTTGAGGTAAATCTCATATTCTTGAAACTCTGTTTTCTTATTTGTAAAATAGAGATAATAGACTGCACAACTCACAGTATTTTTACGAGATACAAACATGTGTATAGGAGTTCATATGCTTCTAGATTTAGAGCTGAAAGCAACATGAAAATACATTTACCCCAATTCTATCATTTAATAGATGAAAAAACCAAATTCCAATGAAAGTAAATGATTTCTCCATGGTCATACAGCTAGTAAGTGGTAAAGTTGGAATGCAAACACCAGTGGCCTGTCTCTGAATCCAATGCTCTTTTCATTACATCAATTTGCCTCCTATAAGAGAACATCTGCTAAGAAGTAAAGATTACATCCTATTTGAGTCATCAATAAATTTAATTCATATTTGCAAGACTTGTTTTCAAACATCAAAATAAACATTAATTTTAAAAATAGTTATTAAGCATTTACTTTGTGACTTTCCAGATGCTGAATGGTTTACAAACTTAACAATAAATACCTAGATCTTTACCTCTTTAGAATATAGTGTAGTAGTAGACATTACAAATTAAGCAACAAGAGGAGAAAGGCAATGGCATAGGACATTTATTGTGTACAAAGTTTATATACTTTCATTTCTCAGGATCTGTGGAGGTTCAGTCTTTGGTAAGGAGAATGATAAAGAGCGGCTGTTGAAAATAATGTTAAGGGGCAGCTAGGTGGCCCAGTGGATAGAGCACCAGCCCTGGATTCAGGAGGACCTGAGTTCAAATCTGGCCTCAGACACTTAACACCTACTAGCTGTGTGATCCTGGTCAAGTCACTTAACCCCAATTGCCTCACCAAAAAAAAAAAAAAAAGAAAGAAAGAAAGAAAAGAAAAGAATGTTATACAATATTGTTTTAGGAGCAGAGAAAGGACACATCAACAAAAGGGAAGTTCGGTGTAAAACAAAGATAACTAGGAAAGTAAAAAAAAAAAAAGAGTAGTAGAATGAGTGTAAGAAGAAGTATTTGGACCAGCTAGAGGGAGGAAGGCTATTTCAGGAATAAAACCATCAATGGTTAGTGTATATTCCAAGCCATTAAATATTCTTTAGCATTTGCCACAGGGATAGCAAATGAACAGAAAGCAAAAAATAAATATATATTGTGTTAAACTTTCCCTGCCTCCCCTTATAAATTGTAATAGATTTAGTTCAAATCCAGACTCTGGTACTTACACATTGTATCTATCACATTGGGAAAATCATATCACTTATTTGGGACTCAGTTTCCTAAAATTTAACATCAATGAAAGGGAATAGATGATCTCTAAAATACCTCATGGTTTTATATTCCATAATTCTGTGAGAGAATTTGGGATGGATGATTTGTTGTTATATATAATATCTTTGTTATCAAGCTTTACAACAAGACTTTAGCATTGGAATTAGAAAACATCTATCAGAGAAATTGAAATTTTTGATAGCCACCAAAAATGCTTGGGGATATGATGAAAGCAGTTATATAGGAATCCATTTTTATCATTTCATTTATTGAAGTGACAAAATTTGATGGTCCTAATCAGGCAAAAAGTCCCTTAAATCCATAATTCATTCTTCTAAATTTTGCTTTATTGTGTAAATTATTAGAAATGTTAGAAATGAATCTGGATACTTTATTTTAATTTAAAAGGAAATACACAAAAAACTGGAGAGACCTTTAATCAAAGCATATTTTATAAATCAAAATGCATTCCCTTCCATCATTTAATCAATCAACAAATATTTATTCAGCACCAGTTGTCTTTCAGGCACTGTGTTGGGCATTTGATTCATTGAAAAGAGCCACAGAAAAGCAAACATTTTGTCAAAAGTCTTACTCTGACATCTATCTAGATTTCAGACAGAATGGAAAAAAGAGAGTTGGCATATAAATTGCCATAAGTTGGCATATAATGAATTAATATATTGAACAGAGTATTGAGCATCTTAAAAATCTTAAAAGTTAGTCATTTAATAGGAATGTTCAAAGTGTTGTCATTTCAAGTTAAGAATGACAGTGATACTTGTTGAGAAAAAGAGTTAGTTAGATATGAGAGATATATGGGAGGTAGGACCAATGAACTTTCCATCAGCTACATTTTTCAATAAATACAGGTGAACATTAATGTAGTAGGAACATGACTTAATGCATAAGCAAGGATTGGCTGTCTTTGCTGTTTTACATTTTTTTAAAAGGGTGATTTGGTGAATGCTTAGCCCTATTAATTAATAGTTTTTATTGAACAATTTGAACATTTAAAATAAATTAGTTAACTTAGCATTTATCATACCATAGTTTTTTAATCACTTATTTAAATGTTGCAGAACAAATATAACACAGGACTGATATAATTCTTTGATTTTGGCATTGCTAACTTTGAACAAGTTATATTTTTTAAACATTAAAACTATAATAAGACTTTTGGATACCCTGTATAACTTCACAGAGGTCTTATTCTCTCCTATAATAAGCTATACTTTTAGTATGATCTCTTTTTTTAATTCTAATTTTTAATTTTTAAAAATGTTTTAGTATTATCTCTTTTAAGCCATAATTCTATTGCTTATTTGGGAAGAATTATATTTCCTAAATGATCATTACATTATATTAATAATTTATCAAATGATGCTCTATTTTACCAAGTATAATTATTTTGTCAATCTTCTAAGGCCCTCCAATTTTTAATCGTATCCATTCTATATTTTTTCAACCTATTTCACTAGAATCATCCACTTAGATCAGACATAATTCCCTCTTTTTTTCCTGAACTCATTATGTTCACTTCTGTTTCTCTTACTTTGCTTATGACTTCAACCTGAAATACCCTTCACACTCCTTCCAATAATCTAATTATTCTTTAAGGTCATTTTCATTTGATCAACTCCAGGAAGTCTTTCCTTATAGCTATAATATATATTCTTTCCCTTATATAAAATCCTATACCACCTGGAGTCTGAACTAGGTAATTTAGTATTTCATCATGTTTTCTTTAATTTCTTCCCAGTTTTTTCCTGGGTTCTTGTCTCCTTAACAGGAATTATACTATTTGAGAGAAGGCATCATGTATGATTACTATATATATATATATCTCCCCACCACCCAGAAAAATTTTCTCAGTACAGTATATTCTTGGTATCAATAAATGCTCTTGAGTCATTGAATTAACTTTTTTTGGATCAAGGGAAAATAAAGATTGTGGACTGTTAGGACATTTTACAAGGAACTGTCAGAGTTTGGGGGGAATAAAGTAATAAATAATTTATTTCTGCTTCTAAACATCATGTAAATTTGCCAAAGCCAAGAGGATTTTTAGCTTCCACAAATAATTTCCACAATCTGAAAGTTTAGGTTGTAAGAAAATGGGGCAAGAAGAGTAGAGAGATGACATTTCAAATGGGAAAATAAAAAGCTGGGATAGTACAGAAGTAAGAACAGAGACATGGAACTGAAATTTTTAATACTAATATAAACCAATTTTTTTCAAATTCTGTTAAAATTTAGCTATGTGCTGACTTAGATAGCAAAGTCTTTTTTTTATTTTCATAAATATACATATGTGCTTGTATATGTGGATTTCCCTTGAAATAAGTATAAGCAATTAAAAATACTATTAATTCTGATCTTCATAGATGTGGAAAATTGAATATATTTTCAGGCTTTTTAGATATATTGATCTGTCATCTTTTTTCCAGCATTTATTTTTTTCTCTAAAATAATTTTATTATATGGTATTGTTCTTCTCAGGACACAGTGGAGTGATTTATGGGGAAACCAAAAAGATGTGAAAATAATATATTTCTACAAAATTTTATTTTAAAGGAAGCCATTTTATTCATTTATTGTCCTTCCTTTGAATCTTGAAAATACCATAATATTTGCATAATAAATATTAATATATTGGAAAGTTGAGTGAATTTGTAGACACTATGTCTGAGTTTAGTTTCCAGCCTTAAAATTTCCTGAGACCTTAGTTGTGTCACTCTACTTTTCTGGACCTCAGTTTATTCATATGTATTCATGTAACAAAGGGTTGCAAGATGTTCTCTAAAGCATCTTTTAGTCTATAAACATTATGTTGCAGTATCAATTTTGGGAGAGAATGTTTTCTCTTGCACCTCGATCAGAAATCAGACAAATTTAATGTTATTTTTTTAAATGTTTAAAAACAATGGGTTCAGGCAGCTAGGTAGTACAGTGGATAGAGCACTGGCCCTGGAGTCAGGAGGACCTGAATTCACATCCGGCCTCAGACACTTAAAACTTATTAGCTGTGTGACGGACCCTAGGCAAGTCACAACCCCAATTGCCTCACCAAAAAAAAACAAAACCAAAAACAAACAAACAAACAAACAAATAAACAAAAAACAATGGGTTCAATTACTACTTATAGATAGGGATATTGACTTCTTGAACTGTTAAATGTAGCAGTTATTGATTACTTTTTATTATATCACTTCAGCATTATTACAATAATATAATTCAATATCATTAGCTTGGTAACTATAACTGAGAAGAAAAAGAATCACACATTTTGTTTTAAACCTTTTGGTCAGCTTAGGTTGCTAATATGTTTTTCATACGTTATTTCCAATCATGGAAATGCATACTAAAATTAATTTGCATGTGAATTCTTTTGGCTTAATGAGCTTTTTTAGCATAGCTAAAGAGTTAGCTAAAAAGTGTACAAATTTAGGGGATGTGGACTTATTTGTTCACAATTTCAAGGAGAGGAAAAAAAAACACTTCTGCATTATAAGGCCAAGGGGAAACCTAACTGATGATTTACTATTGAGAATAATTTTACCTATTTAGGCTTCAATAGAATTATAACTAATATTTACTCCATGATATGGATAGGCAGAAACATTCTAAGGTTTAAAAATTGATAAAATCTGCAGTGGCCAAACATTTTTGGCAATGTGATATAAATGATTGCATAGGAATCCATTTTAAAAAAAAATTCCTGTAGCACAGTGACTAGACTAGATTGCATTGATCCTCAAATCTGGCCCATTAAGTATTACTTCCACAACATGTTTTGTGTCTGTTCATTTTCTCTCCATTGACAAAGCCACAGCCATAGATTAAGACCTTATTAACTCTTGCCTGAACTATAAACTATTATAATAATTTTCTAATTAGTCTCCCTTCCTCCAGCCTTTTCCCTTTCTAATACATCCCATACTCTGCTGTCATATTGGTATTCCTAAGGCATAGCTTTCTCCTATGTCATTACACTATACAAGAAGATTCATTGGTTCCCTAATTTGTCTAGGATAAAATGTGAACTAATATTTTTTTATATTTTAAGGTTTTTGGAATCTGGCTCTATCTTACTTTTCCATGTTTTTAAAAGTTACTATTCTGCTTTATGGAAGTTGCATGCCAATCAAACTTGCTATTTCCAGGACAGGATGTTCTACCTCTTGCTGTTCCCCATGATTATAATGAACTCTTTCCTCACCTCTTCCTCCTGGAGACCTGATCTTCCATTGTGGACCAAGTGCCATCTCCTTCATAATCTGAGATCTGATAGCTGATCCCCTTATATTCCCCCTACATCTTTTGTTAATTCTCCCAGTTCCCCACAAAACACTGTGTAGTGTTTGTAAGTACTTATCTGACTCCATGGAATTCTCCCAAATTGAAGTTAACCTCTTTAATATCAAGGGTCCTCATCTTTCTTATATCTCTGTTACTGGCCCATCATAGACTCAGAAATTTGTTGAAAGTTTGATGAATGCATGAATGCTAAATGTGATCTATGTAGTTAACCATTGTCATCCCTAATGTGTTTGTTAAGGGGGTTATTGTTAGGAAGGGGGGTGGTTCAGGGTGGATTTCTTCTGTAATTATTGTACTCAGAAAAACAATTTAGCCGTAAATGAAGACAAAACTGTACCTTTAGCATACAGTTCATAGTTACCTTAATAAGCAAATCTTTATATATAAAGTTAGAAATATAGGAGGAAGTGTGTAGTACAATTGAGCATAAAGTTGGGGAGTTTCAAATGATCTTTTGAAGTGGTGTCAAACTCAAATGGAAATGGACACTAATCCACATGTTAAGATTCCTGAGAGTAGCAAACTGATTTAGAAAAATGCATATTTCTTTCTTTCTTTCTTTTTCCTACGAATCTCAGGGATTCTTCCTTCCTTCCTTCCTTCCTTCCTTCCTTCCTTCCTTCCTTCCTTCCTTCCTTCCTTCCTTCCTTCCTTGCTTCCTTCCTTCCTTTCTTCCTTTCCTTTCCTTTCCTTTCCTTTCCTTTCCTTTCCTTTCCTTTCCTTTCCTTTCCTTTCCTTTCCTTTCTTTCTTTTTATTAATAAATCAAGGGACAGCTAGATGGTGCAGTGCATAGAGCACTGGCCCTGGAGTCAGGAGGACCTGAATTCAAATCCTGCCTCAGACATTTAACACTTACTAGCTGTGTGACCCTAGGCAAGTCACTTAACCCCAATTGCCTCACCAAAAAAAAAAAAACAAAATAAATAAATCAAAACATTTAAATCAGATAGTAACTTCATTTTAATAAAGTTTAGGCTATACTCAGGAATGTTACGTGCCACATTGGGTCTTGTTTTGAGACCTCTGGGCTATAGGATAAAAGAAGTGAACTTCAGTGTTTCCCTAAAGTCTTTCCAAGTCACAGTCTGGAAACTAAAAAAGAATATATGAAGACTGTTTATATGTTAATTACATAAAACGGGCTTAATAAATGTTTGTGAATAAATTGAAAGATCCTTATGCATCTTATATGCATATTTAGTAAGTGAGAATATAATTTCATTCATTATGAGACAGGTTTAAAAGTATTTAATTTCATCAAGAAGAATAAATTATAATTCTCTTCACTGATCCATTTATTCAACAGATATTTATTAAATGCTTATAAAGTTCAGGTAACTATACTAGGTATTTTAAAGTTATATGTGACAATTACTTGCTGTGCTAATTTGGGAGTGTTGCCTTTTAACAAGGAAGTGAATGCTTACGAAGGCAATTCTAATTAAAAGTGATCACCTAGAATAATGAGCTAAAATGAATGAAGAAACCAAAGTAACCAAGTAATTACCTATTGGAAATCCTTTTAATAAATATAGAAATAGAATGAAGGAAACAAGGGGGAAAAATCTTTACATTCTGAGATCAACTCCTCAGTTTCCATATGTTTGAGTGAAGTATGGTTCTAAAAATGAAATTTAAAATTTATACAGTATATGATTATTCTGAAATAAATTATAAAAAATGTTAAACTATTTATTTGGGGAATCATGAACCAACAATTTTTAATAGACTCTGACCTATTTTCAGGTTCCAGAAATGAAACAATACATATATTACACTGAGTTTTGAGAAGTAATAATAGTCATTTTGGAAGCAATAAAAATAAAAAAAAATATTTATTTTCCTTCATATTCTATGTTCTCAAGGGCTCCAAGTACTTTTTATATATTATTACATTGATTCCCAGTTTTAAAATTAAATAATAAAATGCATTCCACATTTTGTATGATGCAACATCAACAAAATCAAAGCAAACATTATGCAAACATTTATTACCTATCCAATATTTAGATCTTTTTTTGTGTGTGTTCATAACTAATTGTTCAATTGCCCTTTACCATGATGAAAGAAATTGAGAGAGAGTGCATGAACCTTGATAATTACCACCTATAAGCTATATGAGCCATATATGACCTGGTTACGATCTTTGTCAGTTGTTTAAACTTTTTAATCCCTTTAGAACCAGTAAGTAAACTGTTGCTTTAGCATGATGATATGACAGTATGACAATAGTGAAATAAAACTCATTTTAATATGCAAGATTTTGTACTGCTGTGGACCTTTTCTACTACTAATGGTAATTCTTCAGCCCTTTTAAATTTTAGCAGTCTACATGACTTTCTGTAGCTGAAAAATGGCATTACTCTATGGTCAATTTGCTTCTCAGTGACACAAAATTGAGCTGGCATGCTGCTCAGATGAAATATATGGAGTCTGTCAACAGTCTCATACTTTCATATTCTAGCTTTGTTACTTACCCAGTCTTATATTTGGCTGACATAATTTTCAAGAACCTAGGATTATCTTCATATCATGATTAGATATCAGTGTGAAACCTGACTGGAGGTAAAATTACCTTGAAAAAATTACATTAAGGAAACTAGTCTATTCTGATGTAAGGGCACCTAATTTAATTGTAATGAATGAACAAGAACTTAGCAAGTAATCACCATGTGACAGGCACTGTGCTAAGCACTGGTAATACAAAGAAAGGCAAAAACATAGTCCATGATGTAAATGTTCACATTTTGTTGAGGTGACAATATGTGAAATAATTATGTACATAGAAGATATATTCAAAACAGAGGAGCAGTAATATAAGAGGGAAAGTGTTAAGGACTTGAAAATAATTAATCTGGTTGAGGTTGAGGGATTTTATGGAAGGTGAGTATTGAAGGAACATAGGAAGCCTAAGAAATGGAGCTAAAGAGAGAGAGAGAGTAATACGGCTCTGTATGGACAAGACAAATGCATGGAAATCAGAGATGGGGTGTAAACAGTAGAGTATGAACGTTGTGTTTGCAGAAGAAAAGTAAATGTACCAAGCTTAAAGACTTATTTGCTGTGCTACCCTGGGCAAGTCCCTTAACCCTGTTTGCCTCAGCATTCCCATATGTAAAATGAGCTGGAGAATCAAATGGCAAACCATTCCAGTATCTTTGCCAAGAAAACCACAAATGGGGTCATGAAGAGTCAGCCATGAATGAAACAACAACAACCACATGGCTCAATGGTAGAGTTTGTGGAAAAGAAGTAAATGTAACCAGCCTGGAAAAGGTAGGAAGGAAGCAGGTTGTGGAAAAACTTTATTGGTTTTGTTTTTGTTGTTGTTGTATTTGTCTTCATTCTTTAAGAAGATCGTGACATAGGGGTGATGTCATGTCTTCCAGTGAATTGGATTTAAGTTATGGACAATTGTGCAAAGTCACCAGTCTCATTCTCTTCTCCAGAGGCATCTGGGTCCAGTGGCAAAATATACATCAGGATGACTGGAATGGTTTGGGTGATAGCCCTGGGTGTTTAAGACAATTGGAGTTAAGTGATTTGCTCAGGGTCACACTATCAAATTGCTGAAGTCAAATTTGAACTAAGGTTCTCCTGACTCCAGGGCCTGTGCTCTATCTGCTACAACACCTAGCTGTCCCAATAACAAACAACATGTGCCAGTAGTGTGCTAAGCACTGGGGATTTGTCTTTCATTCCTGAAGAGTACCATGACATCAAGGTAATATGATGTGTGTATTAAGTTTAAATTTGTTCTATATGGGTTATATTTTGAAGAACTCTCACTGTTTAATTTGATCACTGACAATGCTATACTAAAGATTAGTGGAAATCCAGCAGTTAAACAGCTAAAGAAGTAAAAGTATCCAGAATCCAGACTCCCTGATGGCATCTTAACACTCAACGAACACAAGGTTTCAAGGACTCCAAATGAACATATTTGTTTTTTCCTTCTGTTATCATATACGCCATCTGTAATATGTATCTTCTGCAGGGGCTTTCCCTCTGTAGACATTGTCAAAGTGCAAATCCATGAGGAACTGCCCTTCTGGACAAAATTTTCCCTTTCTCCCTTTCCTATATTGTTATTATCATGTTGTTTGTTAGCATACGCTATGATATTATGTTAATTTTTTACTGTTTCATCAAGGAAACACCCTGTGTTTCTTAACAAAGCACATGGGGGGAATGTAAGGAATTAATTGTGATTTGGAGGTTTTATAACTCCATCTTTGCTTCATCATGTTCAGCCAGAAAAGATGCAAGCTTTAAATCCTAAGAGAAGATGAGTGTGTACTTTAAGAGATTATGGAGGGGCAGCTAGGTGGTGCAGTGGATAGAGCACCGCCCCTGGAGTCAGGAGGACCTGAGTTCAAATCTAGCCTCAGACACTTGACACTTACTAGTTGTGTGATCTTGGGCAAGTCACTTAACCCCAATTGCCTCAACAAAAAACAAACAAACAAACAAAACCAACCCCAAAAAACAAAACAAAACAAAAAAAGAGATTATGGAACAAACAACATAATGAACAATTATGGAATCAAAGTATCAAAATAAAGTACCTAATCCCCACCAGGGAGTTCCCCCACTCCCACATGGGCCTGGCCAAATTGTAATGGGGACAGTACAGGGGGTGTGTTAAACCACTTGCAGACTCAGCCTGGATATAGAACCACCCTTCCTGTGAGAGATGCAGGAAGGGAGAAAGTGCTCTCTCAGGGAGAGACAGAGGAGGAAGGTTGAGAGAGAGAGAGAGAGAGAGAGAGAGAGAGAGAGAGAGAGAGAGAGAGAGAGAGAGAGAGAGAGAGAGAAGCTGAAGTGTTTTTGATCTTTGGCCCTAACCAGGAGACACTGCAAAGCTGATTCTCATTAGAGCTAAAGATCCCAGGTGGTGGTGAATTTGTGTTCCTTTATGTTTGTTTTTGAAAAAGAGGCTGTTAATCTAATAAGAAAGGAGATTAACAGCCTCTTTTTCACAAACAAATCAGGTTTAATTAATGGGAACAATAATACAACACAAGCAGAGTTAATGAATCTAGGGACAATGAGAAAGGAGATAGAGATAGAATCTAAATTTCTAAGTTTACAAAGGCCCCAAGGTACCTCAAATAAACTCTGCCTCCTCAGCTACTCAGAACAGCTTAGGTCTGGCAAAAACTAACTCAAACACTAAATTTGTTTCCAGCTCAGGTGGCGTAACGAGCCAGCCTCACTGGAAGGAACCCAAACACATCAATTAATTTCAACAAGTATTTCTTATGCACCTACTAGGTGATAGAATGCACTGGACAATAGAGATACAAAGTCAGAAAGAGCATGACTTATCCTTAAGTAGCTTATGATCTACTGTACAGAAAAAATGTATGCAGATAAAATTCTCTCTCTCACTCTCTCTCTTGTTCTCTCTCTCTCTCTCTCTCCACATATATCTATCTATATCTCTATCCATCGAGAGAGAGAGAGAGAGAGAGAGAGAGAGAGAGAGAGAGAGAGAAACTTCAGGAGATGGGGATTTGACTAACAACATAAAAATCCACATAATACTTGAATGCATATAATGAGTCTCAGGCATGTGCGTATATGTGTGTAACATTTCAAAAAGCTTATGGAAAGACAGAAGTGGGAGGCAGGGAGCAGTAATAAGGAAAGTTTGCCTGAAATTCAGTGTGTGGAGGTAGGTGGGTATGTCAAATATGTCTAGAAAGATTGCAGAGAGCTAGTCTGTGGGGCTTTAAATGACAAACAAAGGAGTTTTTATCATTAAACAAAATTACACAAATTCAAAATATCAATTTAAGATAGGAAAACTGTGGTTACTTTATGAGGTAAGGTTAACTGTAGGGCAGAAAGAAATATGGAGGTCATCAGAGGTAACAGCTGACTCTACACTAATGAAATAGTAGACCTATCAAAGCATTAATATATAGTAGTGAGTTAGAGGTTAATAAGAATCAGCAATTTAGGACTACAGTACTCTTAACAATCCAACATGATACCAAGATATAGTACATGGATATTATAGGATATAACAGTTTCAAAGTCTAGAAACCCTTTTCGCTTCACTTTACTATTCCCTAGTAAGAAATATAGTCCTTAAATTAATCCAAAGGACAGTGACAGAAATAAACAGAAAAATAGGTTAGGGGCATAAAAGAAGCTACAGAATCTTGGATATTTTTGTCCTTTGTTCCTTTTTCATTTGTAAAAGAACAATTTCAGAGAAAACTTGCTAAATCTTTCTCTATTATATGACATATGGAATGGCCATTGTAAGTATTCCTTTAAGGTACCCAGCAGGACGGTTTAATTAATCTCTTAAAGACCCTTTTAAATGGTATGATTTAAGAAAATCTTCTAAAATGGCCAGTATTTTCTTTTATAATTAATAATCAACATTTTAGGTATGTATATACACATGTATATACATACATATATATGTGTACATATAACCCCTTTTAACATTGGTTTGGAGGGGTATGACAAACATCTGTGAGTTAGGCTAAAATAACTTTTTGACATGTGTAATAATGGTAAACATGATTTGACTTACAGAATATCTAATAGGTCCTGAGGTTAGATCAGAGGTCAAGAATGAAAATAAAATTGAGATTTTCCCACATTCAAAGTACAGATGGTATAAAGCTTCATTTTCTCGAAGGAAGCCCTCTATTTCCCATCATTTCCATAGCTATAATCTCATTCCCTACATCAAAGTGACTCTTGGTTTACCTCACTCCTCCCATTCACCTACCAAATTCCTGTGATCCCATTCCAGGAGAATGTTGCCTTTGGTTAAATTCATCTTTCCAACCAGCAGCCTGACCCCCTCAGAGAATACCCTTGCTTTTACAGTTTTAGACCATCTCTGAGTCTATTGCTCCTGTGAGGAGGGTGACCAAGTGTTTCCAGATTTATTCCTTTTTAAGTACCCTTTTACTTTTTGTCATAATTGGCTTCAAATGTTTTGCATTTTAATTCTGCTTCTCATGTACAAAATCCAAAGCAGGTGATAAAATTCCATCCTTTAAAATAAATTCTTCTTTTTCTTTCTTTCATTGAGTTGTACATATTCATGAAAGTATAACAGTTCATTGGAGATCAGGACACATTTTATGTCCTATTTGATTTAAAGGAACATCAATTTTAACTTGCTATAGGTAGAAGACTCATCTATTGTTTTGATTATGTATTTGTTTTCCTATTTGTCCAACTATCTCCAGTTATATTCTTGCCATGCTGATAGAGCAAACCTTACTGTCACCAGTTAGCAAATCAGCCAGTCAAAAGTAGTTATTAAATACTGATTCTGCATGTACCTTTAAGTATAAACTTAAAACAAAACAGAGCAAGATACAGTCAAAAAAAAAAAGGTACAGTGGGATTATTGGAAGAAGTAAATTAGAAATTCAGTGATCTCAAAAACCCAGACCAGGTCATTTACTTTTATTCAGAATTCATTGAACAATTCATTTATGTTCTGCCCTTTTATGTTGTCTGTCAAAACAACAACTTTGGGAAAATGTAGAAAAGACTCAAACTATCTGTAGATAGAACTTGTGTTTGACTTATTTCACTGTTAGGTTGAGTACAAATAAGAGGTCACAGAAATGGAAAAGGACAAGTCTCCAAATGATAATTTATTGCTATTAAATTCTCTAGGATTCAATGTAGTAAGTGAAGATATTTAAAATGTAGCTGAATCTCCATGTAACACTCTATTTTAATTTATTATATATTAATATTAGGAGATGAAGAGTGCATTGTTATGTGATTTCACTGGTACAGGGGACTCCCAGATGAAGAAACTCCTTGTATCAATGAAGGCCAGGAACTTCTCTTCAATGTATGACCTTGAAATTGCATAAAGCAATAAAATGACTTTTCCAGAGTCATGCAGCTAATGTGTGTTAGAAATAGAATTTTAACCTATGTCTTTCTTTATCTTTGTTTTTACCTCGGATACCATAATGTCTTTTATGATAATGATGGTGATTACTATAAAAACAACATTAGGAGGCAGCTAGGTAGCACAGTGGATAAAGCACCAGCCCCGGATTCAGGAAGACCTGAGTTCAAATTCGGTCTCAGACACTTGACACTTACAAGCTGTGTGACCCTGGGCAAGTCACTTAATTGACCCACAAAGAAAAAAGAAAAGAACAACATTAGCAAGAACAATAAAAATATAATGAATGGAGACTAATTGAGAAAGAACAGAATCCAGAATATATTTTGCTTATATCATAAGAATGTAAGAATTAGTGTGGCCTATTAGATAATAAGCTGACTTTAGAGCCTGGAAGACCTGAGTTCAATTTTGAATTCTGTTATCTCCTGGCTATAACTTAACCAATGAATGCTCTGGGTAATCCTCTAAGAAACAGAATGATACACATTATTATTAAATCCAAGGAAACTGCTGAGATCAAAAGATCAAATAGTAGAGAGCAAGGATCAGCAAGCACAAGATAAAAATTGGTGCCTCAACCTATTTCTGTGACGATTGAGGACTTCTTATACATTGATGTTTGTGCAGGCACTTTGTAGACCTTGAGTATAGAATAAGAAAAGAAGACATCCAAAGAGAGAGTCCTTTGGGAAAGTCATAATACCCTGGCATAATTTAAATGAAGATTTGGCAAAGAAGACAGACAAGGAGGAAGAGATAAGAAGATCCAGGACACTGGTGTTAGAAAACCCTAAAGAGAATACAATATCAATAAAAGGGTAATTCACTATGTAAAAGACTGAAAATAATCAAAAAAGTGAAGATTGTGAAGAGGCCATTTTATTAGGTAATTAGAAAATCACTGGTAACTTCTGGAGAAGTTGCTTTCAATTGGATGCTGAGGTTAGCAGCCAGATTGCAAAGAGTTTACAAACAAGTGTGAAGAAAAGGATTGGAGAATCTATTGTAGATGGCTTTCTAAATTCTCAAGGAATTTAGTCTTGAAGGTGAAGAAAGCTATGACACAACAGCTGAAGGATGGATGGGTCAATTTAGGGTATTTTAAGGATAAGGAATACATGGATGTGTTTGTGGGGAATAGGGAAGCAGGAAGAGTTTGAAGATAGATTATAGAGTGGATTTGAAAGAGGGGTTAATTTGTGAGAGAAAATAAGGAGGGAAAATTAATGCCAGTAGATAGTGGAAAAGATCCAAGCTTGAGGTTTTTGAGGGTGCAATCAGCAATATGAAAAGGGGATAAAGGACTCCAGGTAAGAGGGCACTGTGGAATTGAACTGGTTATTGAAGGGGGTCAACATGAGGAATGAAAGAAAATGGCTAGTGCATAGATAATGACCTAAGAGATAATTTCTAGGTAATTGAGGCCACAATATGAACAAATAATATTTTGGTTTCCAAGGCAGAAGATAATGAAAATGACAAAATATTCTGATCAGATAAGGGAATTTCAGAGTTCACAAATTTGGGCATTCTGTGAATGTCCAGGTAAAGTTAAGAGTCCTTAACATCTGCCAAGAATGGTTAGTAATAAAGTTCTCTTTTCCTATATGAAAAGGCACTCATCTTTTTTTTTTCATTTATCTACCATGTTATCTTATAGTCTCAAAAAAGTTCCATGAACTACCCTAAATACTTGCTCAGTTTTCATATTACTTTTATGGTATTGCTTCTTATAATCTCATGTTAAAAGAGTAGTTAGATCAAAACTATTTGTGACTGGCTAAGAAATAGAGATGAGAATCAGTGGAATAGGTTAGACACACAAAGGACAGCAGTAAATAAATATCACAATCTCCTGTTTGATAAACCCAAAGACTCTAGCCTCCAGGATAAGAACTCCCTATTTGACAAAAATACTGGGAAAAAATGGAAAATAGTATGGCAGAAACTAAGTATAGACCAGCAACTTATACCATACACAAAAGTCAAAATGGCTACAAAACCTAGACATAAAGACTAATATCATATGTAAATTAAAAATGGAAGTAATAGTTTACTTGTCAGAACTTTGCAGAGGGGATGAATTTATGACCAAAGATAATATAAAGAACATTATGAAATTCAGAATGGAATATTTTGACTACATTAAATGAAAAAATAGTTTTTGCACAAACAAAACCAATACAAAGAAGATTAGAAGGAAAGTAGTAAGGTAGGAAACAATTTTTACAGTGTTTCTGATAAAGGCCTCATGTCCAAAACATACAAAGAACTGAATCAAATACATAAGAATACAAGTCATTCCCCAATTGAAAAATGGTCACTGGATAGGAACAGACAGTTTTTAGATGATGAAATTAAAACTATCTACAGCCTTATAGAAAAAAATGTTCTCAAATACTATTGGTTTGAGAAATGAAAATTAAAACTACTCTGAGGTACCATCTCACACCTATCCAATTAGTTTGTGTGACAAAAAAGGAGAATAATAATTGTTGGACAAGATGTGGCAAAATTGGAATGCTAATGCATTGTTGGTGGAGCTGTGAACTGATACAACCATTCCAGAGAACAATTTGGAGCTATGGCCAAAAGGCTTTGAAACTGTGCCTACCCTTTGACCCAGCAATACCACTATTAGGTCTATATCCCAAAAAAGTTAATAAAAAAGGGGAAAGGACCCATATGTACAAAAATATTTATAGCTGCTCTTTTTTTGTGGTAGCAAGGAATTGGAAATTGAGGGGATGTCCATCAATTGGCGAATGGCTAAACAAGTTGTGGTATATGAACTGCTTACATCGATAAAAAAGAAAAAGAGGAAATCAATGAATTGGGCATACATCATAAAAAGCTAAAAAAAGAACAAATTAGAAATACCCAATTAAATAATAAATTAGAAATCCTGAAAATTAAAGGAAAAATTAATAAAATTGAAAGAAAGAAAACTATAGAACTAATCAATAAAACTAAGAGTTGGTTCTATGAAAAAACACACAATAAAATACATAAGCCTTTGGTCAATTTGATTTAAAAAAAGAAAGAAGAAAAACAAATTACCAGTATCAAAAATGAAAGGGGTAATTTCACCACCAAAGAAGTGGAAATTTAAAAAAAAAAGAATTATTTTGCCCAAATGTATGCTAATAAATTTGACAATCTAAATGAAATGGATAAATATTTAAAAAAATACAAACTGCCCAGGTTAACTGAAGAGGAAATAAAATCCTTAAATAAGACCATATCACAAAAAGAAATTGAACAAGCCATTAATGAACTCCCTAAGAAAAAATCTCTGGGGCCAGATGTGTTTACAAGTGAATTCTACAAAACATTTCAAGAACAATTCCAGTATTATTAAAATTATTTGGAAAAATAGGTGAAGAAGGAGTTCTACTAACTTCCTTTTATGACACAAATATGGTGTTGATACCAAAACCCAGCAGAGCCAAAAAAATTATAGATCAATTTCACTAATGAATATTGATGCAAAAACTTAAATAAGATATTAGCAAGGTGATTACAGCAAGTGATCAGAAGAAAATAAAGTATAACCAGGTGGGATTCATAACAGGAATGCAGGGCTGGTTCAAAATTAGGTAAACTATCAACATAATCAACAGCATGAATAAGAAAACTAACCAAAAATCATATTATTTCAATAGATGCAGAGAAAACTTTTGACAAAATACAACACCCATGCTTAATTACATTAGAGAGCTTAGGAATAGGTGGTGCTTTCCTTAAAATAACAAGCAGTATGTACCTAAAACCACCAGCATTATATGTAATGGAGATAAATTAGAAGCCTTCCCAATAAGTTCAGAGGTGAAACAGGGATGTCCAGTATCACTTCTATTATTTAATATTTAACTAGAAATGTTAGCTTTAGCAATCAGAGAAGAAAAAGGAATTAGAGGAATTAGAATAGGCAAAGAGGAAACAAAACTATTCCTCTTTGCAGATGATATGATGACATACTTAGGGAATTCTAGAGTATCAACTAAGAAAATTATTTGAAACAATTAACAAATTTAGCAAAGTAGCAGGATATAAAATAAATGCACATAAATCATCAACATTTTTATACATGACCAACAAAGCTCAGCAGCAAGAAATAGAAAGAGAAATTCCACTTAAAGTAATGATAGACAATATAAAATACTTGGGAGTCTACTCACCAAGACAAACCCCAGAACTCTATGAACACTACAAAATACTTTTCACACAAATCAAATCAGATCTAAATCATTGGAAAAATATCAATTGCTCATGGATAGGCCAAGCCACTATAATAAAAATGACAATTCTACCTAAATTAATTTACTTATTCAGTGCCATACCAATCAGACCACCTAAAATTATTTAATAGAGCTAGAAAAAATAATAACAAAATTTATCTGGAAAAACGAAAAGTCAAGAACATCAAAGGAGCTAATGAAAAAAGATAATGAACAGGAAGGTGGGCTAGCTGTACCAAATCTGAAGCTTTACTGTAAAGTGGCTGTCCTCAAAACTATTTGGTACTGGCTAAGAAATAGAACAGTAGATCAATGGAATGTTAGGCACAGGAGACACAGTAGTAAATGACACTAGTAATGTAGTATTTGATAAACCCAAAGACTCCAGCTTCTGGGATAGGAACTCAGTATTTGACAAAAACTGCTGGGGAAACTGGAAGAGACTATGACAGAAACCAGGCATAGACCAACATCTTACACCTTATACTAAAATAAGGTCAAAATGCGTACATGATTTAGACATAAAAGATAATACCATAGGTAAATTAGGAGAGGAAGGAATAGTTTACCTCTCAGATATTTGGAAAGGAGAAGAGTTTATGACCAAACCAGAGATAGAGAATATTATGAAATGAAAAATGCATGATTTTGATTACATTAAATTAAAAAGGTTTTGTATAAACAGAATCAATGCATCCAAAATTAGGAGACAGAAAACTGGGAAACAATTTTTATAGCCAGTACTTCTCATAAAGGCCTCATTTTAAAAATATATTGGGAACTAAATCAAATTTATATGAATCCAAGTCATTCCCCAATTGAGAAATGGTCAAAGGATATGAACAGGCAGTTTTCTGAAGAGATCATAGCTGTCTATTGCCATATGAAAAAATGCTCTAAATCACTATTGATTATAGAAATGCAAATTAAAACAACACTGAGGTACCAGTTGACACCTATCAGATTGGCTAATATGACAAAAAAGGAAAATAATAAATGTTGGAGAAGCTGTGGGAAAATTGGAACACTAAGGCATTGTTGGTGGAGCTGTGAACTGATCCAACCATTCTGGAAAGCATTTTTAAACTATTCCCAAAGAGCTATAAAGCTTTGCATATCCTTTGACCCAGCAATTCCACTATTAGACCTTTTCCCCAAAGAGATCATAAAAAAGAGAAAAGGATCCACATGTACTAACATATTTATAGCTGCTTTTTTTGTGGTGGCAAGGAATTGGAAATTGAGGGGTTGCCCATCAATTGGGCAATGGCTGAACAAGTTGTGGTATATGAATGTAAAGGAATACTATTGTGCTGTAAGAAACAATGAGCAGACAGATTCCTGAAAAACCTGGAAAGACTTAAGTGGACTGATGATGATTGAGATGAGCAGAACCAGGAGAACACAGTATCAAAAACATTTTGTTGATCAACTGTGATAGACTTGATTCCTCTCAGCAATACAATGGTCTGAGATAGTTCCAACAGACTCACGATGGAAAATGCTCTCCAAATCCAGGAAAACAATAAAAACAACAACAAAGAAACCAAAAAACTTTTTAATCTGGATGCAGATCAAACTATACTCTTTCTATTCTTTTTGTCATTATTGTTTTTCTTTTTTGATGTTTTTCCTTTTTGCTCTGATTCTTCTCTCATTGCATGACTAATGTGGAAATATGTTTAATGTGATTGTACATATATAACCTATATCAGATTACTTTCTGTCTTGGGGAGGGGGGAGGGAGGGAAGGGATGGAGAAAAACCTGAAACTAGGAATCTTATAAAACAAATGTTGAAAATTATCTCTAAATATACCTGGAAAATAATAAATTATTAATATAAAAAAGAACTATAGAGTCTGAAGGCAGATTGAAGCATAGTATTTTCACTTTTGTTGTTGATCTTTTGTTATTGTTCCTGTTTATTCTTTCTTGTGTCTTTTGTTCCTTTACTTCTGATTAATGTGGAAATATATTTAACATGACTATAATGTATAACTTCTATCAAATTTCTTTTTGGCCTCAAGAGGGGTGAGGGAAGGGAAGGTGGGAGGAAAATTTGGAATTAAAAATATATCTTTACAAGTAATTGAGCAATTTTTTAAAAGTATTTAGACATCAAGGATAAGAAAGATTTCTGCGATGTGACAGGGGCCCTAATAGTCTAATTCACATACCAGGCCTGGCACTTTAACCAAAAGATGGCTCTGATTTGTTTTTCTCATGCCCTAGGGAGCGTTGGCATAGTTACTTTCTGGCCTCTTAGTTGAAGGAATTCAAGAGTCAGGAGAGATCCTTGATCTCTTTTAACATGGATATCTTTCGTTCTCTATAAAATTTAACTTCCCAGAATGTAACTCCCTTAACAGAGACCTCACTCCTTGACAGGCAACCTATTTCTAACTTCTCAGGGGAAGAATACTGATCAGCAGGGTAGGTGGTTGACACCTGGGATCAGACACTCAAAGATTACATGAATAATAAATATAAATGGGTGCCAGATAAAGTAACTACTATGACACTTTCTGGACTTCTTTCTCATGCATTTTAAATTGCATACTCTCTGAAAATGTATGGTCTTCTAGATTATTATAACAGTTTTTCTGCTCCTTTTTATACATTGTCTTTCCCTATTTGAATTTAAGTTGTAGGACAGCAAAGTCTGTCTTGCTTACTTGTGTTTGTATCCCCAGGGTTTTATTTCAGTGCCAGACACATAATAAAGTCATTTGTTCTAACGAAGTCAGAAACAAAACTTGGGCCTAGGTCTTCTTGTCTGAATCTGACTCTCTACAGAATTACCCAAGCTGCCTCTCATCCATAATCTTACATTGAATTTTTGTAACACATTAACATTTCATTTTCACATTTCTTCTCCTTACAGTAAACTTGTGAGGTAAGAAAAGCAATAGTTATTCCCATTTTTCAGGTTTGGAAATTGAGACTGAGGATAAGTAACTTGCTCAAAGTTAAAGAGGAAAGCTTACTATTCCTTGCACACAAAGGAAATCAAATAGGAAATAAGTTCGTTCATATGATATCTATGTGGGGAAAATATTGAGTCTGCAGGAAACAAGGAAATTTACATGGTATCTACTCTTTGCCAAGAACTGTTCCAAGAGCTTTACAAATATTATTTCATTCTCTCATAAAAAGCTTGTAGTAGTGGTGCCAAAATTATCCCTGTTTTACAATTGAGGAAACTGAGGCAAATAGAGATTAAATGACTTGCCAGAGACTAGATTCAATCTCAGTGCTTCCTGGCTGCAGGCTCAGAATTCTATCCATTATTACACCTAATCACATATACAGAAAGATACAGGTGTATAGGCTGGGTATTAAATACTTGCCTTCTGCATAGCAAGAAGGGATTTCTACCACTGAACCTACTATTCAGAGACTTATAATGTAATGTTTGGGTGAATACTTACTAAGACTCTTAATGGTAATTGTTTCCCAATTTAGTGTCCTATGATGTTTTTTTCTTTCTTTTGTCCATCAAACGAATAATATTTCAGCAAACCTTCCACTAGCTTGGGACCCATTAACTAACTCCCAAGGGAGTACTAGAGAGATTTCAAAGACTCGAATGGAAATATATACATATTTTTTCATTAACATCTAAGTGAAATTTATGAATTAAACTTGTGAATTTAAAATTACTTCAAATTTGTATTTAAAACATAAACATATTATTCTTAAAAGGACTGTATAAACAAAAAAGACTGGAAAAAGGGGTCTGTGAAACAGAAAGAAAAAAAAAAGTTAAAACTCCTGTTCTAATCAAAAAGAAATGCCCTAGCAAATGTATCAGTGTTATTATAGGAATTTTCATTTCAGTGAAGTTGGGAGGTCTACAAGTATTTCTAGGTATATTAATTTTCTGTATTGTACTGAGGTATCAAGCATACTGATACCTGAGAAAGAGAAAGGCAACATGTCCCAGGAAAGACAAACCACCACAATCTTGACCACATTCTCTCTTCAGACCCTTAGAAAGACATCCTACAATGAAGCCAAAAGTCCTGAGAAAATAACTCCCCCCATGTAAACAGACCCACTTCTAGACAAGCTTTCAGGTTAAATTACTGACAGGGAAGAAAGCATTGTGGCAAAGAGGCCCACCTTTCACATCTCCACCAGCAACAATTGCTGACCAACTGTCATACACAGGAAGACTTTAACACAAGATCACTGTGATTGCCAGCATCTCTCTCCCCTCCTCTCCAAACCAGGTATCCTTATAGTTCAGCCCTCACATGTATCATCTCAGAAATAACTCTTATGGAGAAGAAGCCATCCATTTCTACAAACTGCAACTCATAAAGCAGGTTAAATATCAAGACACCCAGAGGGAGAGCTAGATAACATGGGCCAGTCAACTCAAACCACTACCATCACATGACCACCATCTCCTCTTGGACCCTAATGGAGATACCCCCAGTAACCTGAACACAAGATCCTTTGAAATAGCAATGTGTCAAAGCCATTGACCAATTCTAAGATGCAACTTCTGTAGAGGTGCAGGTTCTACAGACACATCTTTTGAAGAGCCAGAAAAATAAATTGCAGTCAATGTCCTTCGCATTTTCAAATCATTGAGTATCAAAAACTGCCATCTTTTTGCCACCAGGAGATATTACATTAAATAAATGACATTATTATCTGCTTTGCCTCTGCACCTTAAGGTCCTTGGGATCCTTCTATTTGGTTTGCAGTTGAAACCTTATATATAGTTTGTCTCCCTCATTAAACATGAGCTTTTTGAGAAAACAAACTGCCTGACTTTTTAAAAAAAATTTTATCCCCATCGCTTAGAAAATGCTTTGCACTTCATAACTACTTAATAATTACTTTTTTATTAATAAAATATCTACTAAGCAGTATTTTATGGGTGTTTATAAAAAAGTACATCTGGAAAATATGAAGATACTACAAATGGATATAATGTGAAGAATATAAGAAAATAAGGGGAGGAGAAATAACAGAGAAAAAGAGATGGTATTTACATGGGCTGAATTGAGGTGGAGGGAACTATAAAAAGCATCCAAGTTCTGTAATGTTGAGATGCTTTTAAAACATCATATAAAGTCATTTATACAATCTCACAATTACCTCAAGCAAAATACCAACTGAGCATCGATTTCACTTATGTAAATACCACCCTACTTTTTAAAGGACTGTCAAATTTCAATTTCTATAATGCAATTTTAATTACTTCATCCCTTATTATATTGTAAGATGTTCAGGAAAACAGCTTTAGTGATAAGGATATAAGGAGCTCATTGATGATGGACTAATAAAAGATGGAATTTTCTGTGAAATATGGGTTTCAGAAGGTAGGAATAAGGCATGAGAGAATGATTAGGAAATATGAAAGTTCTGAACCTACTGTTTTTTTTGTTTGTTTTTTTTTCAGCTATCTTACTAATGTGTTTTGTTTTTGCAATACTCTTATAGATTACTCCTATTCTGTGAGAAGGCTCTTGAAATGAAGTAAAATAATCCAATAAAATGAATAATACAGTGACTTCATATGAAGGAGCATGGAACATTTCAGAACTATTGCATACCCTCCACCTCTCCAGTAAAATTAATTTAAATATCCCACCCCATGATGGGAGATAAGCCAAATTGCTTTGAACAAATATCCATAATCAAGTAAAATTAATGCTTGTACAAACAGACACACACATATTAAACCAATCTCTTTGCTATTATGGATAGCATGTTCCATCATTGGTTCTCTGGATTTATGAATGGTCATTGTGTTTATTATATTTCTTATAGCTAACCAGGTTTTACTTAGACTTTTGTTGTCAGATAAATTGTTCTCCTAGTTCTGTACATTTCATTCTCATTAATTTATAAAAGTCCTCAAAAGAAAATACTTGCTGTTTTAATTTTTCTTCTTAATTAGAATAAATATTCCTCTTTTCTATCTATTCACACTTCAAAAATATATAAAGAAAATACGTGAATTTTTCTTTGATTTTGGTTATTGAGAATATATATTAATTAAAATCAGAACGTGATTTTAGATATCTTTTTTCATTCCAATAAAGTAAAATGATATACTAAAGCTATTCTTTTAAAATATGTTCATAAGCATATTTCCTTTAGACATCACATACATTTTGTAATATTGCCCACGCAAGTACCCACTAAGCCAACCCTTTTACAAAGATTTTTAAAAAAAAAGAAAAAAGAGAAGGGAAAAAAATTTAATCAATTCATTAGATCACAATAACATGTGTAGTTTTCTGCTTACATAGTTTCCAAGCTCTATTAAGCAGACAGGCATGTTTTTTCACATATTGTCTTGGGCCAAACTTTGTCATTACAATGAAACTTCTGTTTCTGATTTTTGTTCTTTCTTTCACAATGTTCCTAGATTTATTGTTTCCACAATTTTTGCTCTACTCTCCATCAGCTCATACAAGTCTTCTTTTGCTTCATTCCTAAGTTGCTTAACCACCTCTCCTTTTGTTTCTTGTTTTATGCTACCAAAAGAAAATGTAAAACTCTAAATATTTTAATGCAAGCAAAACTTTCTTTGTATTTTGAAGACACTAGTGTATACACTATCAATGGATTTTAAGGCAAAAATGTATGGAAGTTATAGCCATTTTTTAATGGCCATTTAAAAAAATTATAATTCCAAACTTCTTTCAAGAATGATTAAATCAATTCACAACTCCACCAACAGCTTATTAATATGCCCTCTCATTAATACTGAATGTTTCCACCTTTTGTCATATTTAGCAATTTTCATAATTTGAGGTGAAACCTTATAATATAAATGTTTTCATTTTAATTTGTGATTTGGACAAATTTTTGTGATTTATCTGAGAGTTCTCAAAATCTTTTTTGTTCTTATTTTTTAAGAAGTTTGTTCTCCTCCTTTAACTACATATCCATTGAAAAAAGATTGTAGGATTCTATATTTGCGTTGAATTACTATATATTTAGACAAGAGGTTTTATCACAACTTATGATGATTTTTATCATCATTGTAAACAATACATATACATCCATATTAAAATCAGACATTATCCCTCCCAATTTCAATAAATAATAAATTTTATTGTAGATTATTTACTCAAAATTCAATATTAATTTATTATTATATTGATATACTTCTGTTTTTAAAATTCTACTTAGATCACCATCCTATAACAGAAGTGGAACTAAAAGACTGAAAACACATGTATATAATTATTCATTTTAATCCATTATTGTTCTTCATAATAATTAAAGGTAAAATTTGTAAACAAATCACAAAGAAATATATTTTCTCTCATCAGAGACACTGAAAAATCTTAACAGTTTAATTCATTTCAAGAAGCATTAAGTCTTTATTACATGGAAATCTCTGTCCTAATACTGGGAATAGAGACAATTAATAGTCCCCAAATCCAGAGCTGAGCTTTGGAGGAACCTGGGGATACTAAGAGTGGAATATTAGGAGGAAGTACATTCTATATTGGATCATTGCCTTGCTGAAAATAACCACATGCTTCCCAGCAGATCATTTTACACTATTGCTATTATTTTGTATATAGTACATTTCACTCTGCTTCAGTTCATGTAGGTCTTTCCAGGTTTTTCAGATAATATCCTGTTCATCATAACCTGTATATATTACCTTAAACTTGACAAAGAATTTTCTTCAAAGTAGGTACCATACGTTTTGCCATTATAATCAATCATCATAACTATTTCCCTCTATCCTATTACCTTCCCATGATAAATACTCTATTTCCTATCTTCTTTTACCCCATTTCTCCTCAAAAGTGTTTACTTCTGACAGTCCACTCCCCTGCTCTGTACTCCCTTTTTTCATCCTTCCCTCCTTATCCTCTTCCCCTCCTACTTTCCTGTAGAGTTAAATAGATTACTCCTCCCAATTGGGCATGAATGTTTTTCCCTCCTTGAGCCCATTCTGATGAGATTAAGGTCTTTGAGATAATTCTGTGTTCTAAATTTTTCTTCCTCCCTCCTTCCACAACCCTCCCTTTGAAACCAAGCAATTCAATATGTCACACTTGTGCAGTTATATAGAACATCTTCACCATCCTTGAAAGTGTTTTTCTTTTTATTGCTCTCTCCCCGAATCTGCCTTTCCCTCCTTACCCACTTCTCTAACCCCCCTTATCTCCCTTCCCTCCCACTTACCCTCAGGGCAAAAATGTATTACTATACCCACTTGAGTATGTTCATTAGTCCCTCTTTGAGACAATTCTGATGATATTAAAATTCACTTTCTCCCCCACTACTTCCCCCTCTTCCCCTCCCCACCATAAGCTTTTTGCTTGTTTCCTTCATGTTAACTACCTCTCCCCAGACCACATCTCCCCTTCCCCCTTCCCCAGTATAATGCTCCTACCCCTCAACCCTATTTTAAAGATATCATCATGGGTTAGTTAAGTGGCACAGTAGACAAAGAACCAGCCCTGGACCCAGGAGGCCCCAAGCCCAAATCCAGCCCCAGACCACCCTGTTTGCCCCACAAAGAACAAAACAAATGCTTTACATATATCATCCCTTCATATTTAGTTCAGACCTGTTTCTTCTCTGAATTCCTTACTGAGAAAGTTCTTATGAGTTTGAAGTATTATCTTCCCATGTAGGAATGTAAACAATTTGATCTTTTAATATCCCTCATGAATTATTTTTCCAGTTTACCTTTTTATGCTTGTCCGGGGTCTTTTATTTGAAAAATCAAATTTTCTATTCACTTTAAGCCTTTTCATCACCAATGCCCCAAAGTCATCTTTTTCATTGAAGTCCCATTTTTTTCCTCTGAAATCTTATATTCAGTTTTGCTGGGTACATGATTCTTGGCTGTAGTCCCAGTTCCTTTGCCCTATGGAATATCATATTCTATGACCCCCAGTCCTTTAATGTAGATGATACTAGATCTTGTTTTAACCTTATTGGAGCTCCACAGTATTTGAATTCCTTTTTTTCTAGCTGCTTGCAATATTTTCTCCTTGACCTGGGAGCTCTGGAATTTGACGAAGATATTCCTGGAGGTTTTCCTTTTGGGATCTCTTTCAGGAGATGATTGGTGGATTCTTTCAATTTCTATTTTAGCTTCTGCTTCTAGAATATCAGGGCAATTTTCCCTGACAGTCTCTTGGAAGAGGCTTTCTAAACTCTTATTTTGGTCATGGTTTTCAGGTAGTCCAATGATTTTCAAATTCTCTCCTGTATCTATTTTCCAGTTCAGCTGTTTTTCCAAGGAGATATTTCACATTGCCCTCTATTTTTTTTTTGCTTTGCTTTACTGTGTCTTTGTTTCTCATGAATTCACAAGCTTCCAGTTGTTCAATTCTAGTTCTTAGGCAATAATTTTCATCAGATAGATTTTTTTATCTCTTTTTCCATTTGGCTTTTCAAGCTGTTGACTTTTGTCTCGTAGCTCTCCTGCATTGCTTTCATTTCTCTTTCCATTCTGTCCTCTACCTCTCTAAATTTTCCTTCTATCTCTCCTACATTCTCTTCAAAGTCCCTTTAGAGTGCTTCCATGGCCTGAGACCAATTCATATTTTTCTTGGAAGCTTTGGATGTAGGGGCCCTGAGGTTGTTATCCTCTTCTGAGGGTGTGCCTCCATCTTCCTTGTTACAAAAGAAACTTTCAATAATTCGAAAATTTCTTTGCTTGCTCATCTTGCCATTTTTTACTTGACTTTTAGCTCCCTCTTATGGTGGAGCCCTATTTGCAAACTACACTGGTTCAAGATTTAGAGGATCCGAAGTGTTTCAGTTTGAGGGAGGGCAGGTTTTTCTCTTGCCTGGCCTACTCTCTGGTCCAAAGGTAACCTTAAGCCAACTTGCTAATTAAACAGCCAGAAGAGTGTTGTGGTGGTTTTCAGCTTTGGCAAGCCTGTGCCCTTCCCCCACCTGGGCCTCCTGTGCTCAAGATTTTTTCCTGGTTCCTTTCTGGGGTGGGGTATCCAAACTCCTCCTCAGATCCTACATACAACCCTATGCCCCCACCCCCACCCTGAGGCCAGCTGTTCAGCCTTCTCACCTGACGGTAAGCTTAGTTCCCAAAGACATGGATGCTGCAGCTGATATAAAGCCTAGGGGGAAATTCCCCTTCCACAACATGTTTGGGTTCTATGTTGGCATGATGGGGGGTAGGATTCTGCTCACAGCCCAGTATGGCCCCCTTTAATCTGGAAAATAATCTTAGCCTGTCTTTTTTGGGGGGTATTTCAGCTCCAGGGTATCTTTTATTGCTGTTTTTGGGGTAATTGTGTCAGGACCTCTGTGTGTTTAATGGAAGTGCATTCTAGACATGAGGAAGGGGTTAGGTGCTGTATAGCTGTTCAAATGGATGAAGTTAGGAGATGAGAATGAATAGGCAAACCAGTTCCCATAGTTGAACAAGTTTGACTAGAATTGGGAATTAAGGGAAGTACTATAAGTAAAAGGACTGAAAAATGGAAGTGGGAATCATGTTGTCTTTAAATCTTGGGTGAATTCTCTCTCTCTCTCTCTCAGTGTGTGTGTGTGTGTGTGTGTGTGTGTGTGTGTGTGTGTGCACATGTGTACATTTTTCCTTACAGGCAATAGGGAGTCATGGGAGATTTTTAAGTATAGGTCAAATGTTCATTTCTGAAATATCAATTTGGAAGCTGTATGGAATTGTAACAGAGGCTGTGAGGGAATAGAGACTTGTGAGAGACTACAAGTTGAAATTGTAATAGAGCAGGTGAAAAGTTATGAGTGTCAGAATTACAATATAATTCATAAGAATGATGACAGAGATAAATGTGAGCCAGTTTGGAAAGGACAAGTTTGGATGGTGAACAAATGTGAGAGAGAGGCAAGAATTATGGTTTCCTTATTGATTGAAAAACTGGGTCACTAAAAAGATTTTGGTGCCTTAAAAATTAAAATTTTGAAAGGGGATAGCTTGGGGGTGAAATATGAATTTAATTTCTGGGCATTATGCATTTGAAACGTTAATGTTCTTATAGCTGAGGTGTCTGGGAGACAGTTGGTAATGTGAGGCCAGGAGATAAATTAAGGCTGTATATTTAGATTAAGGTTAAGGTATTATCTGCATAGAATTGGCAATTAAAGTCATTGCAGGTGATGAAGGGAGATAGGGAAAGAGACACAGAGTGACAAAGATGACAGAAAGAGGCAGACAGTAAGTTAGGCAACACATGTAGACAGGCAGTTAGGTGGACAATCACTTAGAGACAGAGAGGTAGAGTCAGAGATAGAGAAAAGTGAGAGACAGGGATAGAGAAGCAAAGTCAGGTACTGAAAGAATAAAAGAAGAAAAAATAAATCATAGGTCAATTGTGGGAGACATTAACAATTCATAAGTGGGACATGGACAATAACTTCAAAAAGAATATTGAGAAAGAATCTTTAGACAGGTTGGTTAAAAACCAAGAACATTCTCATAGAGGCCAAGAAAATGGAGAGTATCCGGGGGAAAGGATGGTTAATAGTGTCAAAAGGTCAAGATAGGTCATGTAGAGTGAAGACTGAGAAAAGGTCACTAAATGTAATCACTTATTTTTTACCATCATCATCATCAAGATCCTCTACCATGGCAAACACAAGGAAACTCATGAATATTAAAGGACTAAAGTGTGGGCTTGGATTACCTAAGAGCTAAACTTTTTACAAACAACCTATGGTCTATAATGTTCTTAGTAGCAATAGAATGATATAAAGAATCAATAAGATAAGGGTAATATATGACAGACCATTGAGTCAGGTAGAGAAGATGAATATTGGCATCTGGAAATTTACCATAAACCTATTTTAGATGTAAAACATAATATCAGGTCTTTGAAAAACTCTTAGAAGTTCCTCTCTGCTGAAAGCTAAACATTAGTTAAATTCTTGATTTACCTTGATGATAAATTTATCATCCAAAAGAGAAAGGACATGGAAAGGTGATCCTCATTAATAATGTGTATAAATGATGCATACATTAGGAGGAAGTTTTCCATGTTTGAGTTCATGAGAAAAAAAGAAGATACGGAGACATACCTGGACATTTTCTGTCACACACTAGATTTGGGGGAAATAGCTTTCAATTAATCAACTAGTATATGTTGAGAACTTATTACATTTTAGGTATATAATCTAAAGAAACAAAGGTAAAAAGTCTGTGCACTTAAAGAACTTACAATCAAATAGTGGGGAAAATATGAGAATATGAACAAAATATGCCAAATGAATGCAACATAGTTTTGGTAGGACTTGGGAGTCTGACAGATAGAAGGACCTGGAAAGCTGAGAAAAAAAAGACATGTAAAGCAAGTCTTTGGGAATTCCAAGATACAAAGTTAAGAAGAGGGAACATTCTAAATATGTAGGACAATCATAAAAATGGAAGATAAAGAGACAAAGGTGAGAGGGTATGAAGCTAATAGTACAGTGCGGCAGAAAGTAATTGTGAAGAAGGCATTAAAATGTAAGAACACTGGAAAAGTAGGATATGGGGAGAATTACAAGAAGTTTATAGATGATTGATCCTAGAGACAATTGGGAGTCACGGAAGTTTGTTGAATGTATATAGTAGGAAAGGTGAAAAGGAGAAAGGGATTGAAAGAATTAGATCTATGTTTTAGGAAACACCTTAACAACTATGTGAAGGAAGCATTGGAATGGGAAGAGACTTGAATGTAGGAGATGAAAAAAAAAAGATCGCTAGAGTACAAGTAAGAGTTGATGGGGCCCCGAGCTAAGTTGCAGGCTGAATGAGCACAGAAGACAGCACAAATTTAATCAAGAAGTAAAGAGAATTGTTTGAATCAATTTTATAGATGCAAAGATACACATAGTATAAAAATATTACATATATACATATACATATACATATATATAGTATATACATATACAAGCTGATGTGGCTTTACAGAAGTTACTATTAGGAAATATATGGACAGGATACATATTCAGATTTTCAGATTGAAATCCGAGGGCTTTTTCCTGTTATAATAATTATTTTAAATCTTAAGAAAATATAAAATTACCCCAAAAAAAGTATTTTTGAAGAGAGATGAAGATGAAAACAAAAGCACTTAACTGTTAAATAAGAAGGGAATTTGTTCTATTCTATAATATGAACATTTCTGAAAACCAGACCCATTTAATCTTTGTGGTAAATGAAAAACAAACTAACAACAACAACACTTTTTTTTTTTTACAAAAAGGTGAAATAAGTTTGTCTTTGGTATTTTATACTGGCTTTAGCTGCAGATTAAAAGAATGCAATAGAGATGTGTTGCTCAGAATGGATGGGATAATGAAGAAACAAATGCTTATTTGAGTTATCTTTTTGTTTCTTTAGCAAAGAAAACAATTGTTGGACTCAGAAATATAGAGTAAAAGAAAAGAGTAGGAAACTGAAGCTTTTGACAAATGAGCATATAGCAAAAGTTTATGTAAAAGTCTTTAATAATTTCAAATCCCAGACAAAGTAAAGGAAATTGTGGGAGAACTATCTGGGCTATTGCTGAATGGGACAAAGCAAATGTTTTAATTCTGCAGATGAGATTAGGGTGAATTTTTCCAACTTTAGACAATGGCTGTGAGTTTAATTCTTGACCAAGCTACATATTTCTCCCACTTTCTTTTTAAGAGATAATATAATGTAACTGAATTCAAAGCAAGATAATATTTACTCAAAAGGCTAAAAGCATATAGTAAAATAAAAAACATAAAAGTATACAGTTAAAAGGGAAAAAAAAAAACAACAACCCAATAATGAGCATGTGTTTGATGCTGATCAAAAATATCCTTTAAGAGATGTTTCTTGTAGTTTTCCTTATTCCAGTTACATGCCTTTGGAGTCAGTTTGCTAAGATAGTAGATAGATATAAAATAATAAAGATGCTGTTTTTCTTTTATTTAGATTACTACTGATTTCCTAGGGAAAATAAAAATAAAGCAGTGCTGCAAAATATGAAGCTCTTGAACACACATGTGCCTAAGTGGAGCTTAACATCCATGAATAAATAAAACATTCCCATAATTTATCAGGGAAATAATTTGTACAAATACACCACATAGGCAATAGGAATATATAAAATCATCTTCTAATAAGAAATTAAAATATTGGATCAAAATCACATCTCTTTTTGTGTCCTAATAGCAAACTTTCAAGAATAATATTGTTTTGAGAATCAGAAAATGACAAGAATATATTTGGATAATGTTTTGAGAAAAGTTATACATATTAAAAAATCCTTTGTGTATAAAAGCATATGATCATTAAATGTTTGAAGTAATTTTAGTGATAATCTAAGCAATTTAATTTCCTCCTTAGAAGAAGAAAACTTTGGTTTTAAGAGGTGGATACAAATAGAAAATTCAAATATTGATGAATTTGCTTTCATGAACTGTGGAAATTAAAAATCAACCAAATCAAGAATAAATTATCCACTACTATTTGTCTGACATCATTTGCATCACTAAGTATGCCTTTTACTGAACACAGATGTCATAACATGTCACCCCTTCTGTGATCATTGCCAAGAGTAAATTAATATTTCTCTATGGATTTTAAAATTTGAAAAACGTATGTACCTTTAACATTTCTTAATCTAGTCTTGGATATAGCACTAGCCCTGATGTTGAGAGGAACTGAGTTCAAATCTCACCTCAGACACTTAATATCTGCATGAGCCTAGGCAAGTTATTTTACCCCAATTGCCTAAAACATCCAAGGCCATCTTCAGCCTTCCTGATATATATCTTGTCACTGTACCCAGACGCCTCTGAAAGAGAGCTTGTTGTTGGTGACTTTTCACAGCCTTCCCTGCATGTCATGATATCACCCTGATTTCATGGTCCTCTTCAAGAAAGAAGGACAAATAACAACAATAATCTAGCCTTCTACAAAGTGGCTTGTCTCATTGCCAAAACCTATAGGTCATAAATTTAATCTGTTTTTTCATTTGACTATGAAACTAAAATATGAAAAAACTCCCTCTACCAATGCAGGTCACCATGTTTTCTGTAATTTATAGTCTTATAGGATTATCTAGAGCCCTTGAGAGGTTGTGATTTGCTCAAGGTAATGAACCAAGATGGGTCAAAGACAGAACTTGATCCTAGGTCTTCCTAGGTTGTCTGAAATACTATCCACATAACCACCCATTTTTTAAAATGAAATCTTATTCAATACCATTGTTAAGGGCTAAAATTCTAGCTAAACTGTCTAAAATATCTAATGAGTGGTCGCCAATAAATTATAAGCTTTAGCAAGAGTTAGACTTTTAAACATTTATTAAGGAGAATAAGAATTTGGTAAAGAGAGAGAGAAAGGCCTAGATTCCTATCTATTAAAGGGAGAGCGCATTTCTAGCTCCCTTCTCCGCCAGAGTCCAGAGGAAAGAAAAGCGAGCCTGAGCGCCAGTCTCTTCCTTCCTCCTCCCACTAGTCCGCGTCACTTCCTGAAGCCTGGTCTTGCCCTCAAAGACCTTTGCTTCATGGGCAGAACTCTTCTACAGTAAGTATCCAGCAGGTGGCATTATTCCAATCGTTACAGTCCCCCCTGTTGTTCCTCAAGAAACAAAATGTTTCCTTGACGGAACAGTAAAAACAATATAATAACTATTGCTAACTAATAATATGTGAACAACAATATAGAAAAGGAAGAGAGGAAAGTTTTGTCCAGAGGGGCGATTTTTTTTTTTTTGTCCTCATGAACCGACGCTTTGACATTGGTCTTGCAAAGGGAGGGCCTCTGCAGAGAATACATGTTACAGATGGTGTATATTATAACAGAAAGAGAAAAAAAAAACAACAAAAACAAATCAAAACTGTTCATTTAAAGTCTCTGAAAGTCTTTTCTCAGATGTCCTCTAGGTGTAGTCGTGGAATGGAAGTCTTTTCAGGGGTTGAGGTATGGATGCTGGTAATCAGCCAGGAAATTTCCTACAAAATTGAGCTTAACACAACTTTAAAATAGCTTTGTCAATAATCAAATCAAACAATGAAAGTTCTCAAAAACATGTCTAAGGGAATTCAGAATCTTAGTTGTTACACATGAAACATATAATAAAACAAAAATTGAACCATTCTTTAAAATTATAATATTACTATAGTCCCCCCCTTATGGAGGGTAATTGAGAAGATAATTGCTGCGATATTAATTATTAAAAATAAATTTTTTATCTTTGTTTCATCACTTTTTGCATCATCTGCCTAATTATCCTCATGCCATTATGAGAAATTAAAAAATCTAATATAATTGGTAACAGGTGTCAAGGCCAAATTCAACACTGTATTTATCATGACACCTGAGATAATTATGGGGGTTACCATAAAAGAACAGAGAAATGATGGGATATGAGCATTCCCACACTTGAGCAATATGTACTGCTCATACAGTATGCCAGGCTTAAAATAGGTGGATGGAATATATGTCCAAGCCACCGAACATATTGGAAGAAACTGAGTCAGACTTAATCAGATGCATGGGATTGAGATGTCCATGGCATCAGGCATATAGGAGGGAGCATAGAAGCCAGGTGTAGAAGTGAGATGGGTGGGATGAATACTTCCAGCCATCTGTACAATATTGTGGGGAAAAATAAAATAAATATTAAACCAAGAGAATCCAACCTCAACATTTGTCAAAAGCCGTTCCCTCGGCCATACCTTAACTTCGTGCATGTCTCCCCTCATGTAACAGTTCAATGTCTGCTCTTTGCATGTATTCCTCTTGTGATTGGATGGCATCTTGGCCAACTGGCATCTGATAACTCAGAATAAAGGCAATTAATGTCTTAAATGATAAGTTCCCATAATCCAAGTCTCATATGGATTTAAAAATTGAGGATAATAAATGATTGCAAAAAATGTGAATACATCTTGACTCAGAATATAATATGTAATTATGCAACAATTTCAAATAATACCTTTTTTTTACTTAGCATACAATTACTTTTTTGAAAAATCTGAACATATTTAAATACAAGTTAAAGCACAACACAATCTCAAAGACAACTTTTACAAATGTTCCCCTCTTTTTTTTTTTTTTGGAATATGCTTATCAAAAATAATACTTCTAGAATCAATTTACACTTGCCTTGGCAACCAATTTGCCAAGGAAATGCTTTAAAGAGTTTGATCAAATAATCAGTTGAGAAAAAATAGCAAAAACAAATAACTCAGAATATGGGAGCACAATACTCCTAGAATTAACATTGTATTATGAAATCAAAACCATGTTTCAAAATTAGATAGATGAATGAATAGAAGAAAATACACGTGGAATAATAAAAGACAATGAAATTCAAACTAGGGAAATCTAAATGAATATGAACTTAATATTAATAAGAGTATTATAAAATATAAACTTGATCACATGACTATAAAAAGCTTTTACAAATATTCTCCTTGTTTTAAAAACTAAGTATAAAACACAATCTCAAAAGCATGAAAATCTCTATGAAAATAAACCCATACCATTAATTTCAAAATGTATATATAATAGCATAGAAATCCTATGTAACCTCTGAACTGATACTATTACTCTGAGTGAATTCAGAACACTTTTGATTCCGGTATCTAAAATCCCCAATACTCATATCAATACCTTGCTGCTTACTTCTACATTTCTGTAAAATATATACCCTTCCATGGCAAAAGAAGCAGAGTCTTGAACTATGTTGATTGTCATTCTTATTCAGCTTAAGTTTTTCTTCTTTAACCCCTCTATATTGTCTGTCAGGCTTTTCACCATACAAATGCTTTATAAGATTACTAATTAAAGACAAAAGCAGGTTAGCAAAATTATGAACAAAACGAGCATATCTGGAATTTAAAGAGTTTTCTAAGATTGTCTCAAAAGCACAGCCAGGCTGGGAAAGGGCTGAGCCTGAAGCTGCAAATGTAGTTAGAGAAAGTTGAGCATGTGCATCAGATCTCTGGACTTCCCAGGCAGGGGAAGCTATGGGCTTGGCCATAGGAGTAGAGGGTGGGGTCTGGAGAGGAGGGGAGGGACCAGAGCAATTTGAATCAGACTTGATTTTGAACTCAGGCCTGGATTCCTCTTCCCCCACTTTGCCTCCAGGTGCTAGGGGATTAAAAGCTTCTAGAGGGTGGGTCATTGCCTCCAGGCATGCAAAATTAAAGCAACAATTACTGTTAGAACTGGGAAAAGCTGTGGGAATCTCTTCAGGTTTTTCTGAAAAAGCATGCTTGGGAGAGGGAGAGATATTTCCTTGTGTGAGTAAGTTGCTGGCTCTTTTAACAAAAATAAAAAGAAAAATAGAAAATCCACAAAAACAAAGCATTAACATGATCTTATCTCCCATTTGTCTGGTTAAACAGACTAAAATCAAAAATAGGGTAATTAGGGAGTTTAAAAGGTCCATTCGAAAAAATTTAAAGGGAAAACACAGTCAGTGCACCAGTACTTAGCAGTTTAAAGGGTAGGAGAAATTTCTTACCCAACCGGAAGATCAGAAGTGAGGTTCAGCTTTCCTCTTCGTGGTCAGCCATCTGTTAAGGGCTAAAATTCTAGCTAAACTGTCTAAAATATCTAATGAGTGGTCGCCAATAAATTATAAGCTTTAGCAAGAGTTAGACTTTTAAGCATTTATTAAGGAGAATAAGAATTTGGTAAAGAGAGAGAGAAAGGCCTAGATTCCTATCTATTAAAGGGAGAGCGCATTTCTAGCTCCCTTCTCCGCCAGAGTCCAGAGGAAAGAAAAGCGAGCCTGAGCGCCAGTCTCTTCCTTCCTCCTCCCACTAGTCCGCGTCACTTCCTGAAGCCTGGTCTTGCCCTCAAAGACCTTTGCTTCATGGGCAGAACTCTTCTACAGTAGTATCCAGCAGGTGGCATTATTCCAATCGTTACACCATCCATGTGGCTACTTCCCATATCATACTTATTTTCATCAAAAGTTAAAAGCTTTATGGAAATAATTTAATGTGCAAGTCCGAATCATTTATTCCTCTAAATCACTTAAAATGTTTCTTGCCATGAAAAAAGAAAAAGAAGAGAGAAATGTAATCTCATTTCTTATTAGAGGCATCTGATTTGTGTGTGTGTGTGTGTGTTTAGAATTATATTTTTCCAAATTAAATGTGAAAACAAATGTTGTCATCATTTTTTTTTAAAACTTTGTGTTCCAACTTCTTTTTCTCCCTCCCTCCCCACCTGCTATAGTAGCATCTGATTTAGTCTTATCTGAGATGGTAACTTTTTGTAGTTCCTAGTAACATATATGGTTTAGCTAATATTTTTTAAAAATATATTAGAATGGAAATACTTTATTCATCTGGGAGATTTCAGCATTGTCATGAGAACTGCTCCATCAAAAGCATTCCACATTCATGTTTTTATTTTTCGGAGGTAACTGATACAAGCTTCAGTGGAAAAAAAAAATCTTCACCATTTCTGTTCTGTTTGCTCTTTTCTTCAAGTTGATTTCATGTGCATGAATCTTAAGAATTACACTTGAAGATTTTTCTTGAAATAAGCCTTTCCCCAACATCAAGAGTATCACTCGTAATGGTTGTTTTTTCCCCACTCCTTCCTTTTCATTCACACACTTTCACTGTATGTCAGACAACTATTATTTCACTTTGAGGTCAGTTTCACCCTATCTTTTTTAAAAAGCAAGAAAGAAAGATGTCTAAAATGGCACTTGGGGCTATTTGATAATGTTGCAGGGTACTTATGGATTTGTAGAACTAATACAATATGATGCTAAATATATTTTCTAGCATGAATACAGTCAAGTATGTTTATATTTTCTCTTATAAACGGCAGTTTTTTTCCTTGAAAGAATTTTCCCACTCCTTGCATAAACACCAGTAATAAAATCATAATGTTTAGCTATTGTCATAATTACCATTGTCAATATTTTTTAAAATCACATATGAAAGTTTTATATTCATATTTTCTCCTATGCAGAAATTTCCCAAATTTCATTTTCTATGCCCAACATCTCTTTGGACTCCCAAAACCATATCTTCAATTTCCTACAAACCATCTGCTCCAGTCTTTTCCACAAGAATCTCTAATTCCATGTGTCCAATGATAAGTTCCTTGCCCCCTCCCAAAAACAATTGCTAGTCCTGATTTAACTTTCTCTGTCTAGTTTATAGGTATTTGTCCAGTCTCTCATATAAGAAATCCTAAGGTATTTTTTTCCTCTTTCCTTTTACTCTTCCTCTCCCACATTTCTTTAATCAAATTGGTTGCCAAATCATGTGAACTCTATCTCCATAATATTTTATTTTACAACTATTTACTCCTGTTTATTGTCACTTCAGCCACCCTAATTCAGGCCTTCATTGGATGATTGAAGAAAAGTAATAGATCTCTGTCTCTACCTTTGTTTTCTCCAAATGATTCTTCTCATCGTTCCCAGAGTTATTTTCTTTATGTTTTATTAATAGTTGCATTTCTCCTCTGCTTTAAATTTTCAGTGATTTCTTCTTGCTTACCTTATACAAGCCAAACTCCTTTTTTAACCTGATATTCAAGGATGTCCACAATATTATGCCAACCTAAATCTACTTCTCATCCTATCTTTCTTTATTCTTTTTTATGGTATTCTTGGAGGATGAGCATCTCTGGTGTGAGGAATTGCTGAGCCCCTTTCAGAGTTACTCATCCATTCTACCTTTCACCTAATGCTCACCTGTGGCTTCAAGAAGCTGTGGCATGAGTAGTGGCCATATCCAAATAAAGTCAATTTAGATGAAGGATTATTCCAGATTGAGGGCAACCAACAGCCCTCAGAACCATAGGTGAGTTAGTAGGATGTCTACTCCAAGAATGTGAAGATTTCCCCCTGCAAAATGGGTAGATGAAAAACATTTTGCTCCATTATCCATGAAGGCAGCTGAAGCAGGCACTGTGAACCGCTTAGTGATTGATCATACATCAAATATGCTAAGATCATCCTCTGCATTCTAGTTCATTACTAATCATTCTGACTTTTGTCTTCTTACTAGACTTTAATGACTGCAGAAGAGAGAGTGAGCCTATTGACTTTGTGCAACCCTGTCTCACTAAAATGGAGTTCATTTACAAGTTATCACCCCATGATGTCATTGGTCCTCTTCAAAAATGAAGGATGGACAGAAACAACATAGTTTGATTGGACCAACATTGATAGGTAGATAAAGTTCTTCCATTTTATAAATAAGGTAATCTATTATATATATATATATATATATACATATATACATACATACACACACATATACATATATGTCAATTTATATATGCATATACACACATATGCATGTATGTATGTGTGTATATATATATACATATATATATATATATATCTTTGTATGTTCCCCTTTACTGTTGTTATGCTTTTTCACACACTCTTTTTTTTGCCTGAAATGGTCTCCTTTCTCCCTCTCTTCTAGATGTCTATACAAAGGGCAGCTAGATGGCGCAGTGGCACTGGCCCTGAAGTCAAGAGGACCTGAGTTCAAATCCAGCCTCACACACTTAACACTTACCAGCTGTGTGACCCTGGGCAAGTCACTTAACCCCGATTGCCTCACCAAAAGAGAGAGAGAGAGAGAGAGAGAGAAACAATATGTACACACACATATATGTAAATATAAAAATATAAGCAACTTAGATGTCTATATAATATTTAATTATCACAAAAGAAACTACTTATATCATCTTGGAAGTTGTCCTTGATCTTAAATAAGTAAAAATCATTAACCTCTGGATGTCTTGTTACATTGCAAGCAAACCTCTGCCTGTCTGTCTCAGTCTTTGTTCATCTTTGTCTCTCATTCTGTCTGTCTCTTCCTCATTAAATTTTTTTGTCCCTTTAAACAAATGTATCCTTTCAGGTATACTTTGTAATATTGAACACACAAGTGGGAACTTTGGAACAATGGTTTTCAGTTTTTAAATGAATTTTGATTCACTGAATGACATATAGGTAAGATCATTTTTTTCCCCAAGGATACCCATTTAAAGTGACCTCATTCTTTTAAAAAATTAGCCCCTGACTTATTTTATTGTTATTATTTCTCTTTGAAGGTAACCATAATTTGAGGTCTTAATGTTTGGCTTAATTAGCTTTATGTAAATCTTGTCACGAATTTTGATGTCAGAATAGTTTAATAAGCAGCTCAACCTACTCAGCATCAAGCATAAGTGGTGTATAGATTTGGGGGAAGAAGGACAGTGAGAAGTAATTCATGCCTCTCCTGGCTGTAAAATGGCTTTTATAGAATTTCTAAATAAGTAAAACTCCTTTCTTAGTAACCACTCTTCCTCATGCCCATTTGGTTCCTTCAGTCTTGCTCTGGAATGGCCCCATTCTGGTTTGACTCTTCCTAGAATAAACGGCACTCTTAAAATCTGTTATCCACCTTCTTCCTCTTCCTTGTAAATAATGTCTTCCTGGTCACCTCCTGACAGATCTATGTTTTTATCTCTGGTATCTGCCCCTGGCTTAATGCCTAGTTACTTCACCTGCCTGTTTGATCTCATCCCCTGTGACCATTGCCTTGATCCCTACTTACACTTTGGCTCATACACTAAGCTTTTAATATCCTGATCACAACCTTTCTTTGTCTCTGAATTCTACTATTGTGGCAGGCTGGCTGAGACAAATGCATTGGCTCTCTGCCTGATTCCAGTCTGGCATGGGACAGACATGTTAGCAACCATAATTGTGGGGAATATACTCTATCTCACCAGTTACACACATGCATACACACATGCATACATACATGCATACATACATGTGTGTGTGTATACACATATATGTGTATGTGTGTGTTTGTGTATGGGGGCTTATAGATCTTACGAAGAATCTTTACATAGAAAAGACAATTGGGGAGAGGGAGAAAAACATTTAGCCATATTCGTTAAATCTGACACCAAGAAGGGAAATGGATATAAGATTAAAAATGCTAATAATAACAATGGATAATGTGCCCATTTATTCACAAGATGCTGAAATTAACTTATGGTCCAAAAAAGTCTATATAATAATATCCAGAGTGTGAATGACTCTCCCCCCCCTCTCTCTCTATATATATATATGTGTGTGTGTGTGTGTGTGTGTGTGTGTGTGTGTGTGTGTGTGTGTGTGTGTGTATTATATATATGAATTATAAGGTTGTATATATATATATATATATATTGGCAATTATAAGGCAGACTGAAATGTAAACTATCACTACTATTAGCAAAAATAGTAATATAGTAAAATTGGTATGCTAATGATAGGGTAACTTAATCAAGAGCTAGCCTTAGGGAAATAAAGACCTAAGATTTAAATTGTGTCTCTCCTATAACAAAGGTCTATGGCCGTAGGAAGATAACATTTGTGTTCTCAGCAAGTTTCTAAGATTGTAAATTTTAGACCAAGTGACAATTCACATAACTAAAGCAAGTTACCATAGTGAAAGGCAACTACATCACTGAGATCACATGTTTAGATAAAATAAACACAGAAGATCTCAGGTAAAATAGGCATCTCTGAGTGCCTAACCATGACCATCATTTCAAGAGGCATCCAAGCCACACTCATTTTACTCCCCACTATATTTCTCACTCTCTGGATTTCTCTCCAGCAGCTTTACCCAAATCTCCAATTTCCAGACTTTCTTGTTTTGTTTCTCCATTCAAATGCAAGCTAAGGAGGATAGAGACTTTGTTTTATGTATGCACATTACCTATGACACATTAAGTACATAATAAATGCTTTATGGTTTTTTTTTATCTATTTGATGGACAAAGAGCTTAAGCGATTGTAAAAATCATGCAGATATCAAGGAGAAGGCAATCTAATTGACTATTTCAGTGGCATCTAAAACAAAATTCTGACAAAATCATAACAAATCTTTCCATCCCCCAAAAAAAGTAAGAATAGAAGGGAGAGGATATAAAGAAAAATGTGTAATTTTAAAATGGAAAGTTATTCAAGATACTGTGGAAGGGGGCAGCTAGGATGGCATAGTGGATAGAGCACCAGCCCTGGAGTCAGGAGTACCTGAGTTCAAATCCGACCTCAGACACTTAATACTTAACTAGCTGTGTGACCCTGGGCAAGTCACTTAACCCCAATTGCCTCACTAAAATAAATACTGAGGAAGACAGTGAGAGTTCATGATGATGCTCTTAAATAATTCAAATCACCAGAACAGCTAAGTGCCACAGTGGATAAAGCACCTGCCCTGGATTCAGGAGGAACTGAGCTCAAATCTGGCCTCAGACACTTGACACATACTAGATGTATGACCCTGGGCAACTCACTTAACCCTCATTGCCCTGCAAACAAACAAACATTCAAATCACCAATGGCAGAGACAAGATAATTGAGTCAAGATTGTTGAATAAAGGGAAGGACTCACCAAGTTTTCCCAAATTCCCCTCTAAATAACTTTAAAAAAATGACTCAAATTTTGGGTCAGCAAAACAAACAAAAGAATGGAGTGAAACAATTTTCTAGTCTAAGACAACTTGCTTGAGCTTTCCCATATTTCCTGCAAAAACAACATTAAATAAAGTCTCTAAACAGATTCTGGAACTACAGAACCTACAAAAAGAGAGACACAATCCTGCTACTTGAGATAACTTAGAAGACTTCAGGAAAGGTCTGTCTCACCTGGCTGAAAGGGGAGGGCAGCTCAGCACTACTCGTCTCAGCTCAGTGGACAGCTTGCTCAGCACAGGTTGGCTTAGTGGGCAGCTCGACACTGCTGCAACTTGACACAGCTGAGAATGGGGCACCTGAGAGTGGGGCAGCAGAGAGTGGGGCAGCTGAAGGCAGTAAGAAGTTTGCAACAATGAACCCTGTGCCCCAGGAGTAGAATTCAATTTTATAAGTTTAAAAATAGGCTACAACATGAGCAAGAGAAAAGGGACCCTTACCATTCATAACTTCTATGGTGAAAGGGAAGACCAAAACTCAAACTCAGATGAGTTGGTCAAAATGCCTACTACAAGTGAATGCTCAAGTGGAAAGATGATCTTGTCTCAAGACCAAAAAGCCTTCTCTGAAGAAGTAAAAAAGGCTTTTAAAAACCAAATAAGAGAGGTAGAAGAAAAAATGGAAAAAGAAATGAGACAAATGAGAGTTACACTGCAAAAAGAAGCACAAAAAATGACTGAAAATAATTCCTTAAAAAATACAATTGGCAAAATGAGAAAAAAAATGGCCAAATGGGAGAAAAAATTGGCCAAATGGTAAAAGAAGTACAAAAGCTTACTGTGGAAAGTAATGCCTTAAAAATTAAAATTGAGTAGATTAAAGCTGATAACTCCATGAGACACCAAGAATCTGCCAAGCAGAATCTAAAGACTGAAAAAATAGAAGAAAATGTGAAATACCTCATTGGAAAAACAACTGACCTGGAAAATAGATCCAGGAGAGGTAACCTGAGAATTATTGGACTACCTGAAAGCCATGATCAAGAAAAGATTCTAGTTACCACATTCCAGGAAATTATCAAGGAGAACTGCCCTGAAATTGTAGAATAAGAAAATAAAATCATCATTGAAAGAATCCACTGAACACCTCCTGAAAGAGACCCCAAAAAGAACACTTCAAGGAATATTATAGCCAAACTCCAGAATTATCTGGTGAAGAAGAAAATACCCCAAGCACCCAGGAAGAAACCATTTAAATATCATGGAGCCACAGTCAGGATTGCACAGGACCTGGCAGCTTCAACATTAAAGGATCGCAGGGCTTGGAATATGATATTCAGGAATGCAGAGGAGATTGGATTACAACTCATGATCATCTACCCAGCAAAACTGAGCATTCTCTTTCAGAGGAAAAAATGGACATTCAATGAATCAGGGGACTTCCAAGGCTTCCTGAGAAAAAGACCAGAACTGAACAGAAAATTTGATCTCCAAATACAAGACTCTAGAGAACAATAAAGAGGTAAACAAGGGAGGGAAAAAGGTTGCTCAATGATGTTAAACTGCTTGCATCCCTATGAGAGAGGATAATACTTTTAACTCTTGGGATCTGTATCTCTGTTAAGATATTGTTATTAAATCAAATTTGATGTGATCATATAAAGAAACTTAAGGGGCAGAACAATAGAAGACTAGGGGAAAGGAGAAGAAGGGGGACTGGAATAGGGTTAATTACATCTTATGAACAGGCACAAAAAGAACCCATTACAATAGGGGGAAAGAAGGGAGGAATGGGCATTGTTTCAACCTTACTCTCATCAGATTTGGTTCATGGAGGGGATAAAATATACTCCCATTTGTATAAGGAAACTTAACTTGCTCTTTAAGTAAAAAAGGAAGTGGGAGAAGGGTGGTATTGATAGAAGGGAGGGCACAAGTGGGGAAAAAAGGGGCAAGGAAAAGAAGGGCGGGTGATAAAAGAGAGGACAGATTGAGGGAGGCAGTGGTCAGAAGCAAAACACTGGTCAAGTGGAATGGGGGAAAGAAGGGGAAAAAAGAGTACAAAAGGGAAAAGAATATGGAGGGAAATAGATAATAATTTTAACTGTGAATGTGAATAGGATGAACTGTCCAATAAAATGGGAGTGAATAGCAGAGTGGATTAAAAATCACAATCCTACAATAAGTTGTTTACAAGAAATACATTTGAAGCAGAGAGAGACACGGAATAAAGGTAAAAGGTTAGAAAAATATATTATGCTTTAGCTAAAGTAAAAAAAAAAGCAGGGGTACCAATTCTTATCTCATACAATGCAAAAGGAAAAATAAATCTAATTAAAAGATATAAGGAAGGACACATCTTCCTAAAAGGTATGATAGATAATAATGAAGTAATATCTATAATAAACATGTATACACCAAGTGGTATAGCATCCAAATTCTTAGAGGAGAACTTAAATGTATTACAAGAGAAAATAGACAGCAAAACTATACTAGTGAGGGATCAGAACCTTCCCCTCTCAGAATTAGATAAATCTAGTCACAAAATCAATAAGAAAGAAGTTAAAGAGGTGAATAGAATATTAGAAAAGTTAGATATGATAGACATCTGGAGAAAACTGAATGGGGATAGAAAGGAATATATCTTCTTCTCATCAGTACATGGCACATTTTCAAAAATTGACCATGCATTAGGGTACAAAAACACCATAATCAAATGTAGAAAGGCAGAAATAATAAATGCATCCTTTTCATATCATGATGCAATAAAAATTACATCTAATGACAATAATGAGATAATATACCAAAATCTATGTGATGCAGACAAATCAGTGCTTAGGGAAAATTTTATATCTCCAAATGCTTGCATAAATAAAAAAAGAGAAAAACAAGATCAATGAATTGGGCATGCAACTAAAAAAAGCTAGAAAAATAACAAAGTAAAAATCCCAACTAAATACTAAATTAGAAATCTTGAAAATAAAAGGAGAAATTAATAAAATTGAAAACAAGAAAACTACAGAACTAATCAATAAAACTAAGATCTGGTTCTATGAAAAAAAAACAATAAAATAGATAAGCCTTGATTAAATTGATTTAAAAAAAAGAAAGAAGAAAACCAAATTACCAGTATCAAAAATGAAGTGGAAATTAAAGCAATAAATAGGAACTACTTTGCCCACTGTATTCCAATAAATTTGACAATCTAAATGAAATCGATGAATATTTACAAAAATAGAAATTGCCCAAATTAACTGAAAAGGAAATAAAATCCTTTAATAGGCCCATTTTAGAAAAAGAAATTGAACAAATCATCATTGTTCTCCCTAAAAAAAATATCTTCAAGACCACATGTGTTTACAATTAAATTCTACCAAACATTTAAAGAACACTTTTCATACAAATAAAATCAGATCTATCTAATTGGAAAAATAGCAATTCCTCATGGATAGGCCAAGTTAATATAATAAAAATGACAATTCTACCTAAATTAATTTACCTACGCAGTGCCATGCCAATCAGACTACCAAAAATTATTTTATAGAGGTAGAAAAATAATAACAAAATTCATCTGGAAAAACAAAAAAAGTCAAAAATATCAAGGGAATTAATGAAAAAAAATGCACAGGAAGGTAGGCTAGCCATACCAAATTTGAAGCTATACTATAAAGCATCAGTCCTCAAAACTGTGATACTGGCTAAGAAATAGAGTAGCGGATCAATGGAATAGGTTAGGTACAGGAGAAACAGTTGTAAATGACAATAGTAATCTACTGTTTGATAAACCCAAAGAGTCCTGCTTCTGCAATAGAAACTCAGTATTTGACAAAAACTGCTGGGAAAACTGGAAGATAGTATGACAGAAAATAGGAATAGACCAGCATTATACACCTTATACTAAAATAAGGTCAAAATGTGTTCAAGTTTAGACATAAAAGGTGACACCATAGATAAATTAGGAGAGGAAGGAATAGTTTACTTCTCAGATCTATGGAGAGGAAAACAATTTTTGTCCAAACAAGTGATAGAGAACATTATGAAAAGTGAGATGGAAGACTTTGATTACATTAAATGAAAAAGCTTTTGTACAAACAGAAGCAATGCAGCCAAAATTAGAAGGGAGACAGAAAACTGGGAAACAATTTTTATAGCCAGCATTTCTGATGAAGACCTCATTTGTAAAATATATTGAAAACTAAATGAAATTTATAAGAATCTAAGTCATTCCCTGATTGAGAAATGGTCAGAGGATATGACCAGGCAGTTTTCTGATGAAGAAGTCAAACTATCTCTTGCCTTATGAAAAAATGCTCTAAATCACTATTGATCAGAGAAATGAAAATTAAAATAACTTTGAGGTACCACCTCACACATCAAATTGGCTGATATGACAAAAAAGGAAATTAAATGTTGGAGAAGCTGTGGAAAAATTAGAACACTAACACATTATTGGTGGAGATGTGAACTGATCCAACCATTCTGGAGAGCAATTTGGAACTATGCTCAAAGGGCTATGGGACTGTTCATAACCTTTGACCCAGTGGTACCACTGCTAGTTCTGTATCCCAAAGAGATCATAAAAAATGAAAAAGGACCCATATGTACAAACATATTTATAGCAGCTTTCTTTGTGGTGGCAAAGAATTGCAAATTGAGGGAATGCCCATGAATAGAGGAATGGCTAAACAAGTTGTGGTATATGAATGTAATGGGATAGTATTATGCTGTAAGAAACAATGAGCAGGAAGTATTCAAAGAAACCTGGAAGGACTTACATGAACTGATGCTGACTGAGAGGAGCCGAACCAGGATAACATTGTACACAGTAACAGCGACATTGTGTGATGAACAATTGGGATAGACTTGGCTCTTCTAAGCAGCACAAGGATCCAAAACAATTTCAAAGAACACATGATAGAAAATGTTCTCACCATCCAGAAAAAAGAACTGTTAATTATTTATGCAGATTGAATCATACTGTTTCTATGTTTAGTCTGGTTTTTGTTGTTGTTGTTCTTTGAGGTTCTTTGTTTGTGTTCTGGTTCTTCTTTCACAAGATGACTAATATAGAAATATGTTTGGGGGGTGGCTAGGTGGTGCAGTGGATAAAGCACCAGCCCTGGATTCAGGAGTACCTGAGTTCAAATCTGGCCTCAGACACTTGACACTTACTAGCTGTGTGACCCTGGGCAAGTCACTTAACCTCCATTGCCCCACAAAAAAAAAAAAAAAAGAAATACATTTGATGTGATTGTAAATATACAACCTATTTCAGACTGCTTTCTGACTTGGGGAGAAAGGTAGAAGGGGAGGGGGGAGAAAAGAAAAAATTGAAACAAAAAATCCGTTGTAAATAAATGTTGAAAACTATCCTTATATGTAATATGTAACTGGATAATAATAAAATTAAATTAAAAAAAAAAGAAAGGAGTTTGGAAGAAACTATGTCTGGACCCATTTCTCACATGCAGCCTCACATAAGATTGACACATTAAGGGTGAAATTGTATCCATTTCTGGGTATCTGGCCTTTGTGTGGGAGGATGGTTACATAGGCGGAGGGGAAAATCAAATTTGGGTCAGCTATATCCGGAGGTGTAGACGCTTATCCCCAGTGCTTGGGCATACGACCCTGGGTTGCTTCCTCTCTGCCCAGGGAGGGAGTATGTGTAAGGGTGTGTGTGTGATGTGTGATGTGTGTCAGTGGGAATCAAAGCCCGGTCAGCAAGCGGTTGCCTGATGTGGAAGGACTCCTCACTGGACCAGTCCTGTGGGTGTGCTGAGCCTGCCTGCGCCCCAGGGCACTCTCAGGACGGTAATATTCCATCATTTTTAAAATTTATTTATTTATTTAAGTTTTCAACTTTTGTTTAGATAAGATTTCCAATTTCAAATTTTTTCTCCCTCCCTACCCTCCCTGCCCTGCTCCTCTAGACAGCAGGTAATCCAATATATAACATTAAACATATTTCTGCATTAGTCATGTTATACAAGAAGAATCAGAGCAAGAAGGAAAAACCTCAAAAAAGAAAAACAACAGCACCAAAAACAAAAGAGATAGTATGGTCCAATCAGTATTCATATGCCAGTTTCTTTTTTTTCTTTTTTTCTTTATTTCTTTTTTTTTTCTAGATTTGGAGAGCCTTTTCCATCTTGAGTTCTTTGGAACTTTCTTGTACCATTGGATTGGTGAGAAGAATCTAGTCAATCACAGTTGATCAACATGCAATGTTGATGATACTGTGCACAATGTTCTCTTGGTTCTGCTCATCTCACTCATTATCAGCCCATGCAAGACCCTCCAGGTTTCTCTGAAGTCTTCCTGCTCATTGTTTCTTACAGCACAATAATATTTCATTATGTTCATATACCACAACTTGTCCAGTCATTCCCTTGCCACAACAAAAAGAGCAGCTATAAATATTTTTTTACATCTGGGTCCTTTTCCCTTTTCCGTGATCTCTTTGGAAAAAAGACCAAAAAGTGGTATTGCTGGCTCAAAGGATATGCATAGCTTTATATCCCTTTGGGCATAATTCCAAAATGCTCTCCAGAATGGTGGGATCAGTTCACAGTTTCACCAGTTAATATTCCATCATAATCAATTGATGGGTATCCCCTCAATTTCTAGTTTTTTGTCATCACAAAGAGAGCTGCTAGCATAGTGAAGATGGTGGAGAAAAGGCAGAGAACTCTCGAACTCATGACATTATCACTCCAAAAAACATCCAAATAACACCATAGGAAAATGTCCGGAGCAGCAAAACTCACAGAAGAATGTGCTGAAATCATCTTCTAACCAATAATGGCTTGGAAGGTCAGAAGAATTGAGCTTCTGTGCTGATACAGGAGTTGAGCCCAACCCCACAGTCACCCTGACACAGATCCAGTCCCAGGAAGGCCTCACCAGAGAAGCAGACCCCCAGAGTCTATAAATCAGCTGAAGTGCCAGTGTTGTCTGGAACTAAGCTCACAGTCTGGTGAGAGGGCTGAGCCCTGGGCAGGGGGGAGATTACAGTGGTCTATATCAGGGTGGAGGAAGAACTTGGGTATTTTTTCCCTGCTGAGAACCAGGAGGTAGGCTTGAGTAGCAGAGACCCATGTTGGGGAGGGGCACAGGCTCGGGAGCTAACAACCACAACACACAAAGCTGGTTGATTAGCAAGTTGGTCTGGGGTCATCTGAGGACCAGGGAAAAAGGCAGGCCAGGGAAGAACCTGATTCTCCTTAAATCATACCACCTGGGACTTCTTAAGCTTGGGATACTGAAGACTGGAAACAATGTCCCACTTTAAGGAACTAAAAGTCAAGTAAAAGAAAGGCAAGATGAGCAGACAGAGAAAGGTGAGGACCATAGAAAGTTTCTTCAGTAACAAGGAATACCAAGGCACCCTCAGAGGAAGATGTCAACATCAGGGCCCCTATATCTAAAGCTTCCAAGAAAAATACGAATTGGTCTCAGGCCATAGAGGTTCTCAAAAAGGACTTTGAAGATAAAGTTAGAGAGGTAGAGGAAAAAATGAAAAGAGAAATGACGGTGATGCAGGAAAGACATGAGAAAAAAGTCAACAGCTTGAAAAGTCAAATTGGCCAAATGGAAAAGGTGATACCAAAGCTCTCTAATAAAAATAATTGCCTAAGAATTAGGACTGAACAAATGGAAGCCAATGACTTTATGAGAAACCAAGACACAATAAAGCAAATCCAAATGAATAAAACAATAGAGGGCAATGTGAAATATCTTCTGGAAAAAACTGCTGACCTGGAAAATAGGTCCAGGAGAGATAATTTGAAAATTATTGGTCTACCTGAAAACCATGATGAAGGAAAGATCTTAGGCACCATCTTCCAAGATATCCTCAGGGAAAATTGCCATGAAATTCTTTAAGAAGCAGCTAAAATAGTAATTGAAAGAATCCCCAATCACCTCTAGAAAGAGATCCTAAAAGGAGAACTCCTAGGAATATTATAGTCAAATTCCAGAGCTCTCAGGTCAAGGAGAAAATATTGCAAGCTGCCAAAAGTTTCTTCAGTAACAAAAAGAAAGAATTCAAGTACTGTGGAGCCCCAGTCAGGATAGCACAAGATCTAGCAGTTTCTACATTAAAGGACCGGAGGGCATGGAATATGATATTCCAGAGGGCAAAGGAAATGGGATTACAACCAAGAATCACCTGCCCCGCAAAACTCATCATAATCTTTCAGCAGAAAATGTGGGACTTTAATGAAAAAGAAGACTTTCAGATATTTGTGATGAAAAGACCTGAACTGAATGGCAAATTGACTTTCAAAAATAACTCCCTAGAGAACCATAAAAAATTGGATCTGGGGGACATACATGGGGTCATACAGTGGGTGACTATCTTGTGTCTGAGGCCAGGTTTTGGCTGGGATCCCCCTGGGTCCAGGGGTGATGCTTTGTCCACTGTGTCACCTAGCTAGGTGATGACAGTCTTAGGGTTAAATTGAGGGGTGAAGGAAATGCACTGGGGGAGGGAGAAGGGCAGAGGCGAAATCCTACATGAAAGAAAGAGGAAAAGGCTTATGGAATGGGAGAAGAGATGGGAGAGAAGTAGGGCAGTAAATGAATTTTATACTCATCAGAAAAGGCTCAAAGACATTAAATTCATCAAAGCTGCCTCAAGGAGGGACTAACACACACCCCCAACTGGGTGTAGTAATTTATTTAATCTGGACAGTAAATGAGCCTAACACTCATCAGAATTGGCTCAAAGACTTCAATCTCATTAGAATTGGCTCAAGGGGGGAATAATGTACACACTCAATTGGGTGGGGCAAAAAAGAAGGAAGGGAAAAGTGGGGGAGGGGACATACAGAAGCAAATTCCTTTTGAAGAGTGATGGGATGAAAGAAGATGGATAATAAAATAAATACCATGAGGAAGGGAGTAGGATGGAAGGGAAACAGTTAACAATAGTAATCATGAAAAAGAGAAAAGGGGGGAAAATTGTACAAAAAATATTTATAGCAACTCTTGATGGAGGCTAAGAATTGAGAATCAAGGTAATGTCCATCAATTGAGGAATGATGGAAAAAGCTGTATTATATGATTATAGTGGAATGGTCTTGTGCTACAGGAAATGACGAACAGGATAATCCCCAAAATACCTGGAAAGACTAATGAACATCAATGTATGGTGAAATGAGCAGAGCTGGGAAGACATTGTGCATAGTGACAGCAGTATTGTTCAATGAGCAATTGTGAATGACTTAACTACTCTCAGCAATGCAATGATCCAAGACAATCCCAAGGAACTAATGAGGAAGCTTACTATGCACCCCTATAGAAAGAACTGGTAAAAAGAACACTTGTGGATTGTACATATATGACCTGGCTGTGATCTTGTGGAGGGGGGAGGAAAGGGAGGGAGAGAGGGAGAAAAAATTGGAACTCTAAATCTTATGAAAATGAATGTTGAAAACTACCCTTACATGTAACTGGAAAAAAATGAAATTAATGTTTGTTGCTAAAAAAATATAAATAAATAAACAATTTTTAAAAATTTTTAAAAATTTTAATCAAATTAGCAGAACATGAAATAGTTTCCTGTCAGGTTTATGAATAAAAAATGTATTACCAAACAAGAGAAAACTATTATTATATGATATAAAATGAATATTGTTGATTACATGAAATTAAAAATAGGTTTTGAACAAACAATATCAATGCAGAAAAGATTAGAAATGAAGCAGAAAGCTATGAAATAATTTTTATATCATGTTTCTCTGATAAAGATATTTCTCATACATATGGAGAACTTTTGAATTTATTTTAAAAATACCAGTCATTTCCCAATTGATAAATGTTCTAACAATATGAAAAGGCACTTTTCAGATGAAATCAAAACTATAGTAATATGAAAAATGCTCTAAATCACTAATTATTAGAGAAATTCAAATTAAAACAACTCTATGAGGTTGACTAATAAGACAGAAAAGGAAAATGACAAATGCTGGCAGGGACATGGGAAAATTGGTACACTAAAGCACTGCTAATGGAGTTGTCAACTGGTCTAATCATTTTTGGAGAGCAATATTGAATTATGCCCATGGTTTATAAAACTATGCATGACCTTTGACTCAACAATACTTCTACTAGGTCTGTCTATCAAAGAGTTTTGTTTTGTTGGGTTTTTTTGTTTTTGTTTTTGTTTTTAAAGATAATCACCTATATGTACGCAAATATTTTTAGGAACTACTTTAGTGTTGTCAAAGAATTGAGCAAATTGTAGTATGTGATTTTATTAAAATAGTATTGTTCCCCTTTCCAAGCTCTGGAAACAACTGGCAACATGGCTAAATGCACCAAGAAGGGCAGAATTGTTTGTAAATATGGAACACGTTATGGTTCAGCCTTCAGAAAAATGGTGAAGAAAATTGAAATTAGATGGGCTATGTGTATCTGACATTGTAGATCCTGTATGAAAACAATAGCTGGTGGTGGATGGACCTACAATATCACCTCAGCAGTCACAGTCAAATCTGCCATCAGAAGACTGAAGTAATTGAAAGACCATTACAGTCTTCTCCCCATCAAATATCTGTTGGCCGTAGTCCAACAATAAATGGATTAATTTATGTAATAAAAAATACTATTGTGCTATAAGAAATGATGAGCAGTATGCTTTTAGAAAAAAACTAGGAACTCTTAGATGAACTGATGCAAAGTGAATGAGCAAAACCAGGAGAACATAATACAAAATAACAGCAATACTGTACAATTATCAACTGTGAATGATTTTGCTATACTGAAGAATTTATAATTAAAATTGGTATCCACCTCCAGATAAAGAACTGCTGGTGTCTGAATGAAGATCAAAGCATACTATTTTTTACTTTATTTTTGTTTTCTCCCTCTCATGACTGTGAACTATTTTTGCCTGACTTCACACACATAATGTATATAAATTGGCTTGCTTTATTAGGGAAAGGGAATGTTGAGTAAAACAGAAAATTCAGAACTCAAAATTTGAAAAAAAGTGAATGTTAAAATAACTCTACATGTTATTTTTATTTATTTTTGAATAGAATATTATTTTCCAAAATGTATGTGAAAATAAAATTTTAACATCATTTTTTTTTAAACTTTGTGTTCCAATTTCTCTTCCCCCCTCCTTTCCCACACCCACCCACAAGAACTCAAGCGATTCAAAATAAGTTATACATGAGTAGTCATGGAAAATTTCCCATATTAGCTAGTTGTGAGAGAAAACAGTCAAAGAACCCAAAACTTCAGATTAAGGAATTGTCAAAGAGGAAAAGAAAAAAAAAATTAAAAATATATTTCCATCTGTTTTCAGATACTTTTAGTTCTTTCTCTGCAGATGGGCTACAATCTTCATAAGTCCTTCAGGGTTATATTGGATCATTGCCTTGCTGAAAATAACCACGTGCTTCCCAGAACATCATCCCCCACTTCTGCTGTTATTTTGTATATAGTACATTTCAATCTGCTTCAGTTCATGTAGATCTTTCCAGGTTTTTCTGATAGTATCCTGTTCATTATAACCTGTATAGAGTACCTTAAGCTTGACAGAGAATTTTCTTCATAAAAGCACAGCAACGTAGGTACCATATGTTTTGCCATTTTAATCAATCATCACAACTATTTCCTTCCAACCCACTCCCTTCCCATGACATTTACTCTATCTTCTTTTTACCTATTCCTCCACAAAAGTGTTTTACTTCTGACTATCCTCTCCTTCACTCTGAACTCCCTTTTTTCACCCTTCCTTCCTTATCCTCTTCCCCTCCTATTTTCCTGCAGGGTTAAATAGATTGCTCCTCCCAATTGGGTATGAAATCTATTCCCTCCATCAGCCCACTCCAATAAGATCAGGGTCCCTGAGCTAATTCTGTGCTCTAAATTTTTCTTCTTCCCGCATACCCTCCTCAACTCTTCCTATGAAATGAAGCAATTCAATATGTCTTACTGGTGCAGTAATGCAGAACATCTTCATCTTCTTTGAAAGTGTTTTGCTCTTTACTGCTCTCTCCCACAATCTACCCTTTCCTCCTACCCTTCCCCCCACTTTTCCTTTTCTCCCTTCCCTCCCTCAGGGCAAAAATATATTACTATACCTACTTGAGTATATATGTTAGTCCTTCTTTGAGCCAATTCTGATATTAAGGTTCACTCACTCCCCAACTCCTTCCCCCTCTTCTACTCTCCTCCATAAGCTTTTTTCTTGTTTCCTTCATGTGAACTACCTCTCCCCAGACCATCTCTCCCCTTCTCCTTCCCCCAGTTTATTCCTCCTACACCTCAACCCTATTTTAATGATGTCATCATGGATTAGTTAGGTGGCACAGTAGACAAAGCACCAGCCCTGGGCCCAGGAGGTCCCAAGCCCAAATCCAGCCCCAGACATAAGACACCCCACCCTGTCTTCCCCACAAAGAACACAACATAAATGCTTTACAGATATCATCCTTCCATATTCAGTTCAGGCCTGTGTCTTCTGTGAGTTTCTTACTGACATAGTTCTTATGATTTTGAAGTATTATCTTCCCACATAGGAATGTAAATGGTTTGATCTTTTAATATCCCTCATGAAATCTTTTTCCTGTTTATCTTTCTATGCTTCTCCAGGGTCTTGTATTTGAAAGTCAAATTTTCTATTCAGTTCAGGTCTTTTCATCACAAATGCTTGAAAGACCTCTTTCTCATCGAAGTCCCATTTTTGCCCTTGAAAGATTATACTCATTTTTGCTGGGTACATGATTTTTGGCTGTAGTCCCAGTTCCTTTGCCCTCTGGAATATCATATTCCATGCCCTTTGGTCCTTTAATGTAGAAGCTGCTAGATATTGCTTTATCCTTATCAGAGCTCCAAAGTATTTGCATTCTTTTTTTCTAGCTGCTTGCAGTATTTTCTCCTTCACCTGGGAGTTTTGGGAATTTGGCTATAATATTCCTATAGGTTTTCCTTTTGTGATCTCTTTCAGGAGGTGAGAGGTGGATTCTTTCAATTTCTATTTTAGCTTCTGCTTCTAGAATATCAGGGCAATTTTCCCTCACAATCTCTTAGAGGATGGTGTCTAAGCTTTTGTTTTGGTTGTGGTTTTCAGGTAGTCCAATAATTTTCAAATTATCTCTCCTAGATTTATTTTCCAGGTCAGCTGTTTTTCCAAGAAATATTTCACATTGTCCTCTATTTTCTCATTCATTTTGGATTTGCTTTACTGTGTCTTGATCTTTCATAAGGTCACTAGCTTCCATTTGTTCAATCCTAATTCTTAGGCAGTTATTTTCATCAGACAGTTTTTTAAATCTCCTTTTCCATTTGGCTTTTCAAACTGTTGACTTTTTTCTCATGACTCTCCTGCATCGCTCTCATTTCCCTTTCCATTCTTTCCTCCTTTTCTCTACATCTTCTTTCTATTTCTTCTACTTTCTCTTCAAAGTCCCTTTCAAGAGCTTCCATGGCCTGAGACCATATTTTTCTTGGAAGCTTTGAATGTTGGAGCTTTGACCCTGTTATTATCTTCTTCTTCTGAGGTTGTATTGTGGTCTACCTTACCCCCAAAGAAGTTTTCGATGGTCTTCTGCTTTCTCTGCCTACTCATCCTGGCTTGCTCTTTCTTGGCTTTTAACTCCTTAAAGTGTGGCTCTGTTTCCAGGACACACTGTTCAAGCTACAGCATGGCCCGGGGGATGGCTGGGCTTCTTCTCAGCCTGCCTGGCCTCATTTTCATTTGATTTTAAACTCTCCACTAGGGGGGTGCGGGGGGGGGGGTGCTTCTCGGCTCTGCTCCTGTCCCCAGCCTCAGAGGGTCCCAGGTGTTTTTGTTTGAGGGGGGTAGGTTTTAATCTCACCTGGCCTTTTCTCAGGTCTGGAGATAACCTTAGGCCATCTTACTAAGCAAACAACCAGCATAGCTTTCTGTTGTGTGGTTTTTAGCTTCTGATGAGCCTACCTGCTCCCCTCCCCAACCTGGGCCTTCAGCCACTCAGGATTTCTTCCTGGTTGCCCCCTGGGCTGGGACTGTCAAATCCTTCCCCCCAGTCCACTGATACCCCTGCACTAACCCCCCCAGGCCAGCCATTCAGATGACTGCGTGCTGAGTTCCAGAAGACACCAGAAGATGCTGGTGCTTTAGCTGATTCAGAGGCACTGGGGCAAATTCCATGGGCAAGTGTCTGGTATGTCAGACTGATTGCGGGGTTCGGCTTTATTCGTGGCCCAGCAAGGCCCCCTGAAATCTATCTATAGAGGTAGAAAATTCTCAGCCAGAATTTTTGTGTGTTTTTCTGCCCCAAGGGTTCTTTTATTGCTATTTTGGGGGTGATTGTATAAGGAGCCCTCTGTTTAATGTCTTTCCTCCTCTATTTTGGCTCCGCCCCCTACCCCTCCTACATGTTATTTTTAAAGGAAATATTAAAACATAAAAAATAGTTCAAATCACATCCATAATTTAATTATATCCTGGGAGATATTACTGATAAATTGTTTTTAATGGTATATCATGGAAAATCATGGATCATGGAAAATAGAAAATGATCTACAATATTAGAAAAAAAAGGAAAAACTCCAATTTTCAAATGAGAGTCTACAAAAATTAGGCCAGGGATCTTGACTTAGATTCTTAGGAAAATTATTGAAATGATTGTTATAAAAGTGTTTGGCAGATATAAAAAAGAACCAGTGGTTACAAAAAGTCAACTATATTATCAAGACCTAGTCATGCCACACAAATCTCATTTACTTTATATTCAAAATCACTAGTGATTGGAGAAATGCACATTAAAACAACTCTGAAGTGCCACCTCATATCTATCAGATTGGCTAATATTACACAATAGAAAAATGACACATGTTGAAGGGGATATGTGGATATTTGGACATTTATACACTTTTGGTGGAATTTTGAACTGGTACAACCATTTTGCGGAGCAATTTCGAATTTAATAGAATTGCTAAACTTGTAGCTGAGGAGAATTCTATGGGTGATCTTTATCTAGATTTTAGTAAAGCTTTTTAAATCGCATATTACTGTTGTGAAAAGAATGAAGATATTGCGGCGGCTAGGTGGCGCAGTGGATAAATCACCGGCCCTGGATTCAGGAGTACCTGAGTTCAAATCTGGCCTCAGACACTTGACACTTACTAGCTGTGTGACCCTGGGAAAGTCACTTAACCCCCATTGCCCCACAAAAAAAAAAAAGAGAGAAATTTAGATTAAATTAAAATACAGGGGCAGCTAGGTGGAGCAGTAGATAGAGCACTGGCCCTGGAGTCAGAAGTACCTGAGTTCAGATCCGGCCTCAGACACTTAATACTTACTAGCTGTGTGACCTTGGGCAAATCACTTAACCCCAATTGCCTCACTAAAAAAAAAATACAACCAAATTAATTTTTTAAAATTAGGCAGAATAGATAGCCAGAGTAAATTGTATGTTCATTCAAATTGAACATATAACTTAGGTGGGAAGAATTTCTAATACAGTGAATGACACAGTCAGAATCCATAAAAGATCTAGCCAAATAAACATCATATTGAATCCAATCAGATATTATTTCTTTGGTATAAATACTGTCTTGTACTTTGGTGTATGCACACATATACACAGACAACATTTCAAAAGTCCAATATGAAGGAAGAAACAGTTATTCTGAAAAAAGAGGATCTTGCAATCTTAGTGAAATGCAGCTTCAATATGAGTCAGAAGTGAATAATGAAGGCCAGAAAAAATGAAAATTATATTGGGTTACATTAAAACAGGAATAGCCTGATAAACTCTGCTCACATAAGGCCTCATATGGAATATTTTGTTCAGCTCTGAGTATCACAGTTTAAGCAAAATATTAGTAAGCTAGAGAATGTTTAAAAGAGAACAAGCATAATGCTTAAAGGCCTTGAGTTTAATGACCTGAGCATCAGTGAAAGGAAATGAGAATGTTTATTCTACACACACACACACACACACACACACACACACACACACACACACACACATGACTTGAGCATGGTATTTGGGAGAGTGTTTTGTTTGTTTGTTTGTTTTGTAGGGAATGATACCTACTATTTTCCTATCAGAAGGACTGTCATGTGGAGGAAAGATTTTTCAATTTTACTCCAAAGAACAATCATGTGGAAGGTGATCATGGAATAAAGGCAAAAGATGAGAATGTACTATCAAACCAAAAAGAAAAGAAGAGAAAAAAAATGCTTAAGAGAAACTAGAGGCCTTTAAAGAAAGTTTATTCAGAATAAAAAGGCCATGAAAGGAATAGCCCATAGTTTGGGGGAAATCATACATTGATAGAAGACAATTTCTATGTAGTTCTATAATCTTTATCAAGGAAAAATGATATTTCTATTTAAAAGAGTGGAATAAACATGGTTAGAATGCCATGAATCCCAAAATTAGGAAGGAATTTACAAGAGTCTTTGGACCTGGAGAAATTATATCCTGGAGAACTGAAACTACTTGCAAATATGATTGCCAGAAAACCATCAGCAATTTTTAAAAATAAGTATGGGAGAAGGGAAAGATTCCAAGAGACAGAAACATGGATAATTTTTGCCACTGCAGTTTTCAAAAAGTGAAATTAAAAGGGAAATTCCAGTAACCAGCAACTGATGGTTTTGACATTTATCCTGACAAAATCAATATTGGACTATTGAACAGATGGTTAGTGAGTATTTAGAAAAGAAATGAACAATTACTGAGGGACACAATGGCTTATTAAGGACACGTAATTCAAAATTAGCCTCCTTGCATTTTATATATGGCTATAAGGCTAGTAATGCAATAGATTTGTCAGATCTGAATTCCAGTAAGGTATTGGGCAAAGTATAACAAAAAAAAAATCTAACAACCCCCCCCAGTCCCCCCAAAAAACCCAAACACCAACATATCATGACCACAATGGAGATGTGCAATTAACAGAATATACTTAGGCATATTTATAGTTGAAATGGACAACTAAACACAAAAGCACTAATAGATTAATATCAACCTCAAATTCAGGAAAGTCTTAATGATCTTAAGAGATTATAGGTAGAATTTCAAAGATTTACTGCTACCTACAAACCTATGCAGTGAAGTGTGGAGTAGATTACAACCAGAAGCTTGACTACTAGCTGATGAGATTTTTTACCACAATGATTCATGAAACAGATAAATGTACAAAATGGTCTCCAAATTCTTATGACCCCCTGACTTCACAATGATATTAGCATAATGTTCAGAGGGGCAAAAAGATAGTAAGAATGACATTTTACATTACCTATAAGTAATAATGTATTTGATATTTCTCTTAATGAGCATTTTTTTCTAATATCTTACTGGAGAAAATCAGTCACATTCAGATTGATTCTCTCTGCAAATAAATTCTGAAGATATAAAAAAATAGGTTTCCACTAAATTCAAGCCTGGCTCATAGGCTCTCTTGGGAGATACACATAAAGAATGTGGAAAAATATGATTTCATTATATATTCAAAAATAACAGGAAAGATCATTTCCTGGGAAACTCAGTTATCTTACCTTATAAGTTTTACAAGGAATATAAGCAAGTGGACTCCAAGGAAAATAATAGGAGCTTAAATAGAGCTCTGTGGATATAAAGTCAGAAAGAACTGATTTCAAATTAAGCCACATGTGGCAATTGATTTTCTTATGTGGGCCAATTATTTAATTTTTCTCAGCCTCAGTTTCCTTATATATAGAATGGGAATAACAATAGCACCTACCACAAAGAATTACTCTAGGAATTAAATGAGATACTGTGTGTAAAGGATTTTGTAAATGTTAAAATGTAATACAAATCTTAACTATTAATATTACTGCTATATGCTTACTTCTGTTGTATCCACTGCAGGAAGCAAAGTGCTTGGAACATAGCAAGTGCTATATAAATGCTTATTCCTTCATTTGCATACACACCACTATAACCTTATGGTGGTGGATTTCAAAGAGCATCAATGAAAACCTTATTTTCTCAAAAATGTTAGGCCAGCTATGGACGTAGGATAAAATTAGTAGGTGATAAATGAGTATTGTCTATCCTATCATTTGTAGTTAAATAGATAGTCCATATACTTGCCCATCAGTATATGTAACTTGGAAAAACATTTCATATTGATGATTATTTGAGTCTATATTTAAAGACAAATAAGAGTCTGTTTCATTGCTTTTGTGGATTTAGTGGTTCCAAAGTTTTCCCTGAAATGTGTGTATGATATACATATAGTGCATATATGCATACATATATGCACAGGAATATATTCACACCTTTATTTGTAGACATGTCATCATATATACATGAATATACCTATATCCATATATTCCTGTGCATATACACATGTCTGTAAACACACATATATATTCTTTTTATAGTGCAGTATGTCATGGAAATGCAGTCTCCAAAGAAAAATTCAACTATATGTGACCCAAAAGTTAGTTGAGAGGTGTGTGTTGAAGATGAGTTGGATATAACATAATACCAGTGAAGAACTGTGCAGAAATACAGATATAAATGAGATTACTGGGTATATATAACCAGAAAATAAAGTAACCTAGCTAATTAATGTGAAAGAGTTATAAATCTTAGACAGACCATATGCTTCACTGGCATCTAATGTCAGGAAATTTAGAAGATTCTAAGTGTCAGAGACTGACTTGCAACAGAAAGACCTGACTTAAGGAGATAGCCAAATGTTACACAGAGTGATGAGGTCAACATAGGTTGCAATCTATAAGTCTGTAAGGACTAGTACATTGATAAGATCACCTTTCTATAAAAGTACCAAAGTCTAGATGTAGAAGATAACTGAAGTTGAAAAGCAGTATTATTTCAAAATCAGACTGAAGAGCATTTGGACTGAGACTTGGCTTATCATCTTGAGATCTTGAAACAGGAAATAAGTATACAATAGATGTGATGCAGCATAGTTCTGCTGAAATTATTTTTACAAACTATTGTCATCATCAAAACTTGTGGAATCACTTCATTTAGAATATACCATATGCATGTCCACCCTAAAGTGTGAGAAAGACAGAAGATCAAGTACATCTATGATGTACTTTACTCAGAAGATAAAGTTAGAAAGAACATATCACTTTTACAACATGGACAAATGACTCCTTTACTATTTGCGACAATTTTTAACAGATTTGGAAGTTTAAATTTTTATTTTCTTTATTTCAAAGAGCAAAACAATCCAGAATAATGGGGAGAGGGGAACTCAAGGGGAACTATTAAGAAAAGTAAGGAAATAAGAATCTATTAGCAAGTATTAACACATATAACTCCTTTATCTTTTTGTTGTTGCTGTTGTAGAAAAAGAGAAAATGTTAAAAGTATGTATTCAGTATATTTTATTAAAATATATATTAATGAACCAGGTAGTATTTTATTTGATAAACATTATCTTCATACTACATGATTAACTATAACTTTATGACTCTGTGCTGTCATTTCAAAAAAAAGAAAAATAAATAATAGCACAAAAGGTAGTTTTTAATATGTATGCTATCCTGAAACCAGATGCTATGTGTTAATATCATATCATATTCAATAACAGATTTTATCACTGAGTTAATGGTTTTCAATTTTCTGCTGATTATCAAAATCAAGTTATGTATCAAAAAAGCAGAGAGATGCTAATGCAAATGTTGTCTTCAGTATTATGGAGAAAGTCCAGTGAAAAATCTATATGAAGAGGGATTCCATATAGCTAGAGAGTATCTGTGTTGATAGTTATACATGCAGTTATGTCATTGTGCTTATTGCCTTGATCCCTGGCCTTATCAATTGGATCCTTGGTCAATCTAAGACTTTCCATACCAGAAAAATAGAGTAGATAAAGGACAATTATTGCCCTGTTTATGATATTCAGTTGGAAAGACACCCCATTCATTTTGTCAGCATTGCCAACACACAATCATCTGGGCATAGAAAAAAGTAGAACACAATGAGATCTGAAGTTAGAAAATGTGTGTCACTTCCAAAGGTCTTATGCTACTTATTACTATGAAAGATTCTATTTTTAATATTAATAGTCTCTAAGTGTTGTTACATGTTTTTGAATCATGGAACATAAACATCTCAGTATAGCTATTGAAAATGATCCAAAGACCATCAAAAAGATGTGTTGTATGACACAGCAGCATAATACCAGTTGTGTACCAGTTTGTGTACCAGTTGTATACAAAAACTCTCAATAATATGATCCACCAAATTATTTAATGGATTAATGATGTAGCAAGAGCAAGAATTTTAAAAAATATTAAAAGAAACAGAAGAAATTTCTGTTGAATATAGTGGTCTTATCTATGGAGGATTTAAAGAAAGACACATGAAAGAATTGTCTAAAAAAATGAAATTATGGCTGAATCCTAACCTTGGATTCAGTGCCCATGTGATTAAATATCTATTAACTTCAATTTAACAAACACTGATTAAGAAATTAACATGTGCCAATCTAGGGCAATTGTCTATACCTTTGATATAATTGCCCATGCTTCATCTGTGTAGAGAGTTTTTACATCTCTAACTTCCATCATACTTAAGAAAGTATTGATCCAGACCGATTAAATCTCCAAAAATAATAACCCATCCAAAACTCCCCCCAAAACAATAATGGTACTAAATTTTACACAAGGGTTACAATGACAAGAATGAAGAGAGTGACTCTTGACAGAAATTCTAGTCATATTCTTCAGAGTTCTATACTAGGCTCTAGCTTCAACATGTTATCACTGATTTGAAGAAAGACATAGAAGGCTTATTAATAAAATTCACAGATGATACAAGAAAGGGAGTAACTGATTTGTTAGATTTCTTAGATGACAGAATTAGTATGAAAGATTACTCCCACAAGCTTGAATACAAGGTCAAAACTAATGAGAAGAAATTTATTTATAATTAAATGCAAGTTCTGTGATTGGGTTTTTTTTTTAATCAACTTAAAAAGTACATTGTGAGAAGATATCACTTACTAGCAATTTATGTGAAAAAAAATCTCAGTATTTTATTTGAAAGCAACCTCTAGAATTTTCAATAGTATGATGGCTACAACAACAAAGAAAATTTTTATCTTTGATTATTGTAATAAAAACATGATGTCCAGGTTGAAGTAGTAAAACACTTTTATTAAGTATCTGTTACAAGTCAGAAACTGTCCAAAACAAAATAATATAAAACATTCTCTGCAATCTAGAGCGTACATAGATGTATGTGTAGATGTCTATGTATATATGCAAATATAAATGTGTTTTACATATACACATACGCATGCACACATACATGTGCACATTCATGCATGCATTCATATCTGGAGATAATCAACAGAGAGAAGATATTAGTATTAAGGGAGATAAGGAAAGCCTTCTTTGAGGAGGTGAGATTTTAGGTGAGACTAAAGGAAGACAAAGAGGTCAGAATGGAGAATGGATGGACAGATTTTTAGGACTGGTGGATAGTCAGTTAAAAATCTTGTAAAGTTCAGCTAGGTGGCACAGTGGATAAAGCACTGGCCCGAGATTCAGGAGGACCTGAGTTCACATCTGGCCTCAGACACTTGACATTTACTAGCTGTGTGACCCTGGGCAAGACACTTAACCCTTATAGCCACCCCCCCCCAAAAAAAAAAGATTAAAAGAAAGAAAGAAAGAAAAGTGGATTGAAGAAATCTTGGAGTCAGAATATGAAGTGTTTTGTATGAAGAATAGCAAGGATGACAATGCAACTGATTACATACACATGCTTCTGGGTGGGAATGGGGTATATCTCCCCTATCACCAATTGTTCCACATGTGGAATATTAAGATACAACATAAGAGGGTCATTGACAAGACTTTGGTGGAAATCAAAATGGTGAAGAGTATGGAAATCAAACTATATAAGAAATGATTGAAGAAACTGTCAATCTTTATTTCACCTAGAGTGGAGATTATTTTTTTTAAATACCTTAACTGTTTTCAACTATTTTGGAGTGTCATATGGAATGACTTATTCTCTGTGTGCCACAAAAGCAGATGTAGGCACAGTAGGTTAAAGTAATGAGTGGAGAAGGAAGACAGATTATGGCTCAACATAAGGAAAATCTTGCTATTACATCTATTTCAGAATGTGACTCATGATGTAATGGATACTCAAGGTAGCCTACTAGAAGCTTGAGGAATTGATGAGTGGGGCTATTGTAGAACTTTCTCAGGCGGTGTTCAGCTGGTTTGATTGGATGACCTAGAAGGACCATTCTAAAGCTAAAATTCTACAATTCTATGCTATTTCATGTTCATTGGGATTAAATCACCTCATACCTTATGGTAAGTATGCTTTCGGTTCTTCTCAACAAAAAGTGACACTAAGCATCTCTAACTTGGGCAATCATTAATGAAGAATCTGAAAAACTTTAGGTGAAATATTGTAGACATCAATATAATTCCATTGCAATCTAGAAATCATGATAAAAATCAATGGTCAATATATTTCAAAGCTACAGTTCTCACTGATGGTGTTCTAGGCCTCAGTTCTGGTATAATTGGGAAAGGCTTCTTTAAGGGAGGAAAAACACAGTGCTCCTGAGATTATTCACTTCTATGCCCTCTGTAATTCCTTAACTCATTGCTAAGAATTGAGAAGTAAAGCCGAGGTTTATAAGAAGGCATTTCTGGGAACAAGTTTTAAATTCACAACCCATCTTAGATAAAATTGAAGCAAATTGCAACATATCTTCGACTTTGTCAGCTTTGGACACTGAAGTGTAGTTTTTTTTTTTTTTTTAAATCCTGTTCATCAGGGCAGCTAGGTGGCACAGTGGATAGAGCACCAACCTTGGATTCAGGAGGACCTGAGTTCAAATCTAGCCTGAGACACTTAACACTTACTAGCTGTGTGACCCTGGGCAAGTCACTTCACCCCAATTACCTCACAAAAAAAAATCTTCTTCATTTCCCATTCTCGTTATTTAACCCATTGGTAAATATCATTGGATTATTAAAATGTCTTTATTCTTTAAATCATTAATTATCCATGCAAAAACATATGGAAATTTCTAATAGTCAAAGTCATTTGTGAGAAGGTGGAATAATGTTCCAAGTCTATCATTCATAGACATTCCCAAACTAAGAGTACCTAGATGCTAAAATGAAGAGAAAAAGAACTGGGGGGAGGGGCATGGAAATAATTTCCCCAGGCTATAAAATTGCAAATTGCTTTGAACTATCTTTTATACTCAGTAGAGATTATCAAAATAATTTTGCCTTAACTGTGTTATCATCCACAAAGCATGCCCCTTAATTGTAATACTTTGGTAGAATTTTTAATCCCAGCATGTTCAAGTATTTATCATCATTAAACATTCATCTTTAAAAATCCATGAATTAAGCATCTGGCAAGTAGTGCTTTTGCTTTTTGAACAGAAAAATTAAGAAACAAGAAGGTCAAGTGATTCAAGATATGTCAAGTCTAGGTTAGAATCATTAGTTGAATCTCCCCATCTGTAGCAGTATATTCTGAAAATACTTGAGATTCAGGTGGAAAAGATTTTGATAGTTAAGAAATTGTTCAGAACATGGTAGATATGTTGTCAAACTAAGAAGATGAAAAAGCTAAGAATGATCTTAATTAAAGTAGTGTCTTGGTATTCATAGTGGTCTGTCCTACTGAGAAAGACATTACTCATTTTTACAAAATAGAGGGAAAATATAGATCCTAGATATGGAACATTTACTCCACTGTTTTGCCTTAAACTAAACCTGTTGCTAAGCATTAAATGGCATAAATATTTTTTTCAATACTCACCATCTACTTAAAACAATTCTGGCTAAAGGGAATGAATGAATGACCTTTTTTGGTCATACTTTATTTCTTTACAACTATGTTTAATTTGTTGATTTTTCAATTTGTCAGGAGGAATAGGGCCACAGGCTGAGACCATTAATCTTTTATTGGTCTGCTTTACCTAGTATTACTTTTGTTTTGGAGGTATTTGTGGTCAAGTGACTTGCCCAAAGTCACACAGCTAGTATGTTTCTAAGGCTGTATTTGAATTCAGGTCCTTCTGACTTTAAGGATGTGCTCCATTTACTCCTTAAAAACCCCATGAAATTAGGATGTGAATCTTGGTTAGCTTGTTTTTAAAAGAAATGTAAGAAAATATTTTTATGTTCTCATGTCCAATATGCCTGCTTCATGTGTGTAAATGTATTTATTTTTTGTTTTTGTTTTTGGTGAGGCCATTGGGGTTAAGTGACTTGCCCAAGGTCACACAGCTAGTGTCAAGTGTCTGAGGCCAAGGTTTGAACTCAGGTCCACCTGACTCCAGGGCCAGTGCTCTATCCACTGCGCTACCTAGCGGCCCCATAAATATATTTATTTATCATAGCAGATATTAAAATTCAACATAAGGTATCTCATCTTATTATTTAAGAAACAGGCAATGCAATACCTGTCCTAGGAAACTACTTATTTAAAAAAATAGTCGTTCAGTTCTCATGGAAAGCATATTTATCTCTGTTACATATTAAACCTCAGATCTGATTTTCATTTAGTAAATAACTGTAATCTCTATGCAAGCTTATTTTGATACTTTTTAAAGGGCCTAGGTATAATAAGACTGAAAGACATTTGTTTTAATAATCGTTTGGGAGCTTGGATTTTAAATAAAGCATAATTTTTTCATAATTCATTTCTATTCTATTTGAATGACTGATGCTACAGGTAGAGTAAAATCAATTATAGCAAATAAGAGAGACATTAAAACTATTTAAAGTTCTGACTTTTAAATAGCAAGTCACCCCCAGGGTATAAGTAGGCAAAACATTTGATTTTAAAATTTATGATTGTGAAGTGGTAAATGATTATCAGGATGTGTTCTTTCATTCAACACATATAAATGCAAAGTAATTTGTTATTTGAGAAATATGTTAATTTAAATTTACAAAGATTTATTAATTTTATTATACTTTTAATCTTATTAAAAACCCCATGCAAATCAAGTTGGTTTATTGTCATAAGATAGTTTTGTGTAGAACTTTACCATACTATCTTTTAGCAAAGAATCACAATACACTTAAAAGCTGTTACATATGTAGCATAAATCATGACATAAGGAGAAGAAAAACTAATGATTGCTATAATTCAGCAATACTAAATAAATAAAATAAAGCCAGTTTGGAAAAAAGATAAATGAAAGAGGAAACTAATCATACTCTATTGGTCTTGTCATGGAAAAAATGCAGCAAAGTCAAAACATTTTCCTTGGCTAATCATGACTATTCATAAATTAATGATTTTTGGTGCATATTATTCAGGTTTATTGTGTATTTGTGTTGTGGCCTGAATGTGAATCCTGATACAAACAGGCCAAGGTGACTGGCCAGGGTATTTATTAAGTGACCATAAGTCAACCTTTAAGCAAGTGTTCATCCTATGATATGTTCTAATAAAAGCTGTGCAGCTCTCATGTGCATAGAGTGAAAAGGATTTATTGTATTATATGAATGATTAACCTTCCAACTACCACTAAGAATAAATATTTGATGAATGTGTGAATACAAGGTAAACCACCAATACCTCATCTATGGATTAATAGGTGCAATCATTTTGAAGTAATTGTAATTTTCCATCCCCTCACCTCCCACCCTATCCAATAGCTGGTCCTGAGGGCAAACAGGTTGTTTTCCAGTCCCCTAGCAATCTTCCCTCCATTCTTCCATAAAGTAGTCATAAATCTGGATGAAATGTAGACTGTCTTGGAGAAAAACAAAACAAAACACACACACACAAACAAGCAAACAAAAAACCTTGTTTTTCCTCTTTGTGCAGGATGACTACAAAGTCATGATCCCAAAAGGCAGAATATAATTAATGGAACGAGTTCTTCTATACTGTCAGGTTAAGTTCAACCTCTTCAAAGCTTTATTCATGGTTTGCACTGAACTGTAGCCAGGTCTTGTTAATACAAGACATAATGAACCAGTTTGTGTATTATCTAGTCCCTTTTCTTACACTCAAGGAAGATGTACAAGAACTGGAAAATGTCAAAAGAGCTAAATGACCAAAAAGATGGAGTATTTCTATCTTGTAATAGGTATTGAGAATTTTAGGCTACAGATATACTTTTTTTGTTTGTGTTTTTTTTTCAAAAGAAGCATAGAAGAAAAGAATGGGTAGACTATAAGCTCCATGAGGAGAAGGAATTTGTCTTATATAAAGTGGTGTCTTTTGCAATGTTCTGCAAAGAGTAAGAGCTTACTGATTTTTTGATTAATTGAAAGTACATGCTTCTTGGGTTCCCATGACTATAGCACTCATTACTAAGTGCCAAGCCAACTCAACTATTTATGAGAGGACCAAGACAAAGTTATTCAATAAGGTTGTGGATGGGTTCCAATCTTCAAAATTAGATGGTTTAACTACATCTGTGAGATAAATGAACAATGAAAATATCAAATTATCATATTTCATTGATCACAAAATTATGAAATTTAAGAATTAGTTTCTATTGCTTTGAAGTTTGAAGCAAATGATAATTTAAATAGTTGACAGTCAAAAAGGTATATAAGCCAATAATATAAGCAGATTCATGGAGAATTTAGAGAATGTATCTAAATTCTATGATGAAAGGGGTTTAGAACTATTGGGGGACACAACAACAATAAATACTAAAATCTTTCTTAAACTTACCCTAATCTTTGAGGACAATATCCAGTAAACATCTTTTGATGTTTCAGGGACAGTATGTTGCATGGACAAATTCATTGATGTGAAGTAGTCTGGTATTTCTGTTATACTTTTTTTCTACTGTCCCTTCAGGATTAGGAAAGAAAGCATTATGATTTTCTCTGCTTGTTCAAATTTCTTCCAAAGTATAGACATAGCAAAAATGTGAAGAAATAAATCCAATCCATTCTTCAATGATAAGTTATCAGTGGAAAGAATTAGAGCAATTTAGGTTTTATCTGGAAAAGGGAGGAAGAAGGAAAAATTGAGAGTTAGGGAATGGGGTATAGGAAAAACTCTAGACCCACACATTCCAAGTTATCCTTCACTAGAAACTAAAATAAACAACAACAACAACACATATACACATAGGTACAACAGCTAAATAATTGTATCAGGTGCTTCCATAATAGAGAGAGAAAAACAAGCCTATCCAGGCCCATGTCACAAATTCCTCTGAAGCTAATGATCAAGAGCTATTTTCCTCAAAATGCTTAAAAGGTACTTCAGAACAAAGATTTTACAATTTCTCAGCAATGAAGTTTATATTAGGATCACAATTTCTGGGAAATCTCTTTTCTGTAGCAATCTTACCACTCACTCACTCTGTGAGTTTGTTCATCTCAATTGGGACAATCATCAGTTGGACAGAGTGTCTTCACCTCTTCCCAGTTAAAGCCAAAATCTATAAGTAATAATAGTGATAAGTAACATTTATGTAGTGCTTTGTTCTGTAATATATTAATATTAATATTTATGCAAACCATACATACACATACATATATGTGCTTCTCACAATCTCCCTGTAAATTAGATGTTGCAGATATTATTACAATTTTGAAGAAGAAAAAAATATATCCAAGAGGGAATAATGGTTTCAATAGTGACCATGATGATATGTAAGCCCAAGTCTTCTTGACTCCACATTCAGGGACCTTTCCAATATGTAAGCCATGGAATTATTTTCTGCTACACCTAAAAACTACAGGTATTGGTAGTCTGTCTATAGGTGAAAGTGAAAATCTATCTGAGTAAGTCAATATATCGATGATGGTCGGGTAACTGGTCCTGGAGTAGTCTGTCTAAACTCCTAAAAGTGTGATTTGGGGACTTATCCTGTGTCTTTTCTCAGGGACCAACATTTTTGGGAAGAAAATAATACCACTTCAAAATTTCTAGTACAAAATATGTTGAAATGATTATCTGTAATCAGATTTAAAATCTAATCTGTAGCTTCAAGGTATCCAAAAATTTCAAAGTTAGCTACGTGAATAAATAGTTTATGAAAAAAAATCAAAGTCTATCAATTTCCAAACATAGTTGGTACCCTCTAGAAAGCTCATGGAGATATAAATCTCCTTGACTAAGAATGTGCTGAAACATTAATATTTAGTGAATTAGTGACTAAATTAGATAAGATTTCATGATAATTGAATTTATTCTCTTCACTGATCACATCACACTCCCCCTTACAAGTGGTGAGATATTGACTTAAGTATAGTTGAAGATGACATGAGTACATTAAGTACTTAGGTGGTATAGTGAGTAGAGTGCTAGACTTGTAATCAGCCTTTGGGTTTGAATCTCAACTTATTTAGTTACCAGCTGCATGATATTGGGATGTCAATGGACCTTTATTAGGCTCAGTCTACTCATATGTAAAATGAGATAACAATAGTAGTACCTAGTACTCAGAATTATTATGATTAACAAAAGAAAAAAACAACAACATGTAACATGTGTTTTTTTTAAACTTAAAGTATTATATAAATTATTATTAAATACTATTATTAAGGATTAAATCATATATATAAGTGGAAAAATTCTTCCTCCTACTTCAAGTCCATTCCCATGGTGTCATAATAGCTACTGATAATAATACTAGCATTTAAGTAGGACTTTAAAAATTACAGAATATGTTATCTCATTTATCCTCACAATAACCTTGTGAGATAGGTGCTATTATCCTCATTTTAGCAAGGTGGAAACTGAGGCTGAGAGATGTTATTACTTGGCCAGGATCCCATAGCTAGTATGTGCCTGAGATAAGATTATAACTCAAGTCTAGCTTCAATGCATTCTATTCACCTAGCTGTTACTTGAAAGTTTTTCCATGAAGGATTTTCATTTAATATCTTTAGGCACATATATTTTCTATGCCATTAATATTACATTAAAAACTGCTCTCAGCAAGTAGCATTTAAAAAAATAAACAACCACAAACAAAACAATGACAAAATGATACTCAATAATTTCTTCAAATAAGCTTAATGCACAGTAATTCATTTTTGCTATCACAATGACTTTCCAAGCAGGCTAACTGAAAAAGGTTTCAATTTCAAAAATCTCAAATTTTGACTCCAAATTTAGATGTAACACTGACAGATTTGGTCCTGATAGAAATTATATGGTCTTCATTACATTGTTTATAATAACTTCTTTTCATGGTTGCTGTCCAAACTAAGTGAAAGAATGGCTTCAATTTTCTTTCTAAAAGGTAGGTCAAGTTATTAACCTGACTATTAGTTTATAGAAGATTGGAGTCAGCAGAACATCTGTCTTGTCTATAGGCTCAAATATGGTGAGGATGCAGAACTTAAACAAATATGAATCAATTGTTTAGGGTAATATTGGTTGGGTTTATATTTATTTTCCAGAAAAGTTGACCTATTCAGATGAGACTGGTATTTTTTCATTGTACAGTTAAGGTTTTTATGGTTTTAAGATTTCTGGTAATTGGTAACAATTATATGTGTGTGGATGTGTGAAGGAGGATGTAAGATCAAATTAAATTCAGTAGTCACCACATTTTTTTTTGCATATGAGGTAAATAAATTTCAAAAAAGTGATGTTGGATATTGAAGATGGCAGAGAAAAGGCAGTGAGCTCCCAAACTCATGGCATGATCACTTCAAAGAACTTCCGAACAACGCCATAGGAAAATGCTCAGAGCAGCAAAACTCACAGAAGAATGTGCTGAAATCATCTTATAACCAAGAACAGCTTGGAAGGTCAGAAGGAGGGAGCTGCTGTGCTAATACAGGAGTTGAGCCCAACCCCACAGTCACCCTGACACAGATCCAGTCCCAAGAAGGCCTCACCAGAGAAGCAGACCCCCATAGCCTCTGAATCAGTTGAAGCGCCAGTGTTGTCTGGAACTAAGCTCACAGTCTGGTGAGAGGGCTGAGCCCTGGGCAGGGGGGAGATTACAGTGGTCTATATCAGGGTGGAGGAAGAACTTGGGTATTTTTTCCCTGCTGAGAACCAGGAGGTAGACTTGAGTAGCAGAGACCCATGTTGGGGAGGGGCACAGGCTCGGGAGCTAACAACCACAACACACAAAGCTGGTTGATTAGCAAGTTGGTCTGGGGTCATCTGAGGACCAGGGAAAAAGGCAGGCCAGGGAAGAACCTGATTCTCCTTAAATCATACCACCTGGGACTTCTTAAGCTTGGGATACTGAAGACTGGAAACAATGTCCCACTTTAAGGAACTAAAAGTCAAGTAAAAGAAAGGCAAGATGAGCAGACAGAGAAAGGTGAGGACCATAGAAAGTTTCTTCAGTAACAAGGAATACCAAGGCACCCTCAGAGGAAGATGTCAACATCAGGGCCCCTATATCTAAAGCTTCCAAGAAAAATACGAATTGGTCTCAGGCCATAGAGGTACTCAAAAAGGACTTTGAAGATAAAGTTAGAGAGGTAGAGGAAAAAATGAAAAGAGAAATGACGGTGATGCAGGAAAGACATGAGAAAAAAGTCAACAGCTTGAAAAGTCAAATTGGCCAAATGGAAAAGGTGATACCAAAGCTCTCTAATAAAAATAATTGCCTAAGAATTAGGACTGAACAAATGGAAGCCAATGACTTTATGAGAAACCAAGACACAATAAAGCAAATCCAAATGAATAAAACAATAGAGGGCAATGTGAAATATCTTCTGGGAAAAACTGCTGACCTGGAAAATAGGTCCAGGAGAGATCTGTGGTAAAAAAATATGAAAGTTTTTTTAACAGTCAGTTAGGATAACTGAAAGATGCCATTTTTTTTTAAGGACCACCCTTTTGGGGAAGAGACCAACGGCATGAGCTACGCACGCCAGTCCACCTGCTGCGCACATTAGACTGCCTGCTAGCACTCCACTTCTGGGGTGTGAGCTTAAAAGGCAAGGAGAGAACGGAAGTGGGAGTTTTTTCCTGCTCTGCTGGTCTCCTGACTGCACTGCACAGATGGTCTCTCTCTCCCCAAAGGTGGCCTTCGGCTTTTGGTGAGTTTTATATGGAATATAGACTAAGCTTAGACTTAAGACGATTTGTATTGTGTTTCTACTTTCCTATCCTTCTAATCAACATCATCTTGTGACTACCATACTATAAAAGCTCTATCTAGAAAACCAGAAGCTTCTTCCATTTACTAGTCTGGGAGATAAATTAAGGGAAAGGTTAAGTAGGGTAGATTTATGATCTAATATCCAATTTTAATCTCACAGATCATTTGAAAATTATTGGTCTACCTGAAAACCATGATGAAGGAAAGATCTTAGGCACCATCTTCCAAGATATCCTCAGGGAAAATTGCCATGAAATTCTAGATGAAGAAGCTAAAATAGTAATTGAAAGAATCCCCAATCACCTCTAGAAAGTGATCCCAAAAGGAGAACTCCTAGGAATATTATAGTCAAATTCCAGAGCTCTCAGGTCAAGGAGAAAATATTGCAAGCTGCCAAAAAGAAAGAATTCAAGTACTGTGGAGCTCCAGTCAGGATAGCACAAGATTTAGCAGCTTCTACATTAAAGGACCGGAGTGCATGGAATATGATATTCCAGAGGGCAAAGGAAATGGGATTACAACCAAGAATCACCTGCCCAGCAAAACTCAGCATAACGTTTCAGCAGAAAATGTGGTACTTTAATGAAAAAGAAGACTTTCAGATATTTGTGATGAAAAGACCTGAACTAAATGGCAAATTGACTTTCAAATACAAGACCCTAGAGAATCATAAAAAAACAAAATTGGATCTGGGGGACATATATGGGGTCATACAGTGGGTGACTATCTTGTGTCTAAGGCCGGGTTTTGGCTGGGATCCCCCTGGGTCCAGGGGTGATGCTTTGTCCACTATGTCACTTAGCTGGGTGATGACATCTTTATGGTTAAATTGAAGGGTGAAGGGAATTCACTGGGGGAGGGGGAAGGGCAGAGGTGAAATCCTACATGAAAGAAACAGGAAAAGGCTTATGGAATGGGAGAAGAGATGGGAGAGAAGTAGGGCAGTAAATTAATTTTACACTCCTCAGAAATGGCTCAAAGACCTTAAACTCATCAGAGCTGCCTCAAGGAGGGACTAACACCCTCCCCCCCCCAACTGGGTGTAGTAATTTATTTAATCTGGACAGTAAATGAGCCTAACACTCATCAGAATAGGCTCAAAGACCTCAATCTCATTAGAATTGGCTCAAGGAGGGAATAATGTATACACTCAATTCCGTGGAGTCATTTTTCTAACCCTGAAGGAAAATAGATGGGGAAGGAGATAAAGAGAGAGGGGCAAAAGGAGGAAGGACAGAGTGGAGGAGGGGACAGACAGAAGCAAATCCCTCTTGAAGAGTGATAGGATGAAAGAAAATGGATAATAAATAAATACCCTGAGGAAGGGAGTAGGATGGAAGGGAAACAATTAACAATAGTAATCATGAAAAATAGAAAAGGGGGGAAAATTGTACAAAAACATTTATAGCAACTCTTGATGGAGGCTAAGAATTGAGAATGAAGGGAATGTCCATCAATTGAGGAATGATGGAAAAAGCTGTGTTATATGATTATAGTGGAATGGTCTTGTGCTACAGGAAATGACAAAGAATAATCCCCCCAAAACCTGGAAAGATTAATGAACATCAATGTATAGTGAAGTGAGCAGAGCTGGGAGGACATTGTGCATAGTGACAGCAGTATTGTTCAATGAGCAATTGTGAATGACTTAACTACTCTTAGCAGTGCAATGATACAAGACAATCCCAAGGAACTAATGAGGAAGCTTACTATGCACCCCTATAGAAAGAACTGATAAAAAGAACACCTGTGGATTGTACATATATGACCTGGCTGTGATCTTGTGGAGGGGGGAGGAAAGGGAGGGAGAGAGGGAGAAAAAATTGGAACTCTAAATCTTATGAAAATGAATGTTGAAAACTACCCTTACATTTAACCGGAAAATAAAATAAATGTTTGTTGCTAAATTAAAAACAAAACAAAAAAGTGATGTTAACATTATCTACATTATGTATATCATAAGAATTCTTTCTAAAATTATTTATTTAATGTTTCATTAATACTGTTTTTTTTATTTTTTAAAAGAACAGTATAGTGATATATAATCCTAATATATGCTGAAATGTTTTAACTCAATAAAAGACAACCTATAGTTTATTGAAATTTAGCTGCTACTTTAAAAAAAATCCTGACACATTGAATTATATTTACAGTACTTTGTCCTTAGTTAGTATATGCTCAATTTATTGACCAAAATTCATGCAAGATTTGTCTTAATATCACTGGCAATACAAAATCATTTTGCTTTTGTTTTTGTTTAAATGCATTTGAAAGACCAAACTATTTGAAATAGATAAATTATAGTTATTTTCATAAATAAGAGAAATATACCAATAATTCAAGAATTTAGTTTTACTTCATGTAAATATCATAATGACATAGAAGGAAAAGAAGGAAGATGAGTTAAATTATGTTAAATTCACACTGTATATATCTACCCTATATCTGCCATAATTTAAATGCACCAAGAGACGGATTCTTAAGATAGGTGAAAAAAAGATATCAAATACTTGTGGGAAATTACAGATATTTAATAACTATAAATGATAATTGAGACACATGCACCTACTTTTCTATCTATAAAATATTTATGAGAATTTATAGTTTCATTTAAGTAGTTGGAGATAAAATAATATGAAGACAAGAGGAGGATTTCACAAATGATGGACCATATCACATAATTGATTAGAAAATGTAGAGATTACATGACACAACCCTTTAATAAAACTTTTTAAATGAAAAATTGATTTGATTTTATAAACTAGACTGACAGTTTGAAGGTCTTAAAGTTCTTTAACAATATGTCTCCCATACTGGGGGCAGCTAGGTGGCACAGTGAATAAAGCACCTGCCCTGGATTCAGAAAGGACCTGAGTTCAAATCCCATCCGAGACCCTTGACGCTTACTAGCTGTGTGACCCTGGGCAAGTCACTTAACCCTCATTGCCCTTCCAAAAAAAAACCAACAAACAAACAAACACAAAAATAAACAAACTAAAAAATATGTCTCCCATACAAATATCAATATTGTAAAAACTTACTTGGATGCCATCTTTGTCCAATGTGTTCTATTTATTATTATCAAGTTAGCAATAAAATATATGTTTTCCAAAGTGTTTGTTATTGTTGTTTATTTTTTATGCTTTTTTAAGGAGGATATCCCCACAAAATCCAAATCATTAAAGGATTCTCTTTGTTTAATGAGGTCCTTTAGGTTCTTTCCTATGCAAATAACATTGTACTGACTATGTAGTACCACAGACAATTGAAGTTTCTGAGTTGAGATCTATAATTACACAAAAGGTCTTTTAATGCTATCCACAAAGGATGAAGTATATTTATTAATAACTTGATTTAATTAAACAAATATCAACCAGCCATTCTACTGAGTATTTAGTATGTTAGGTGCAACAGATACAAAAAAAGTCACTGCTGGACACTACAGAAACAAAGACAAAAATGTGATAGTCCCTGACATCAGGGAACTAACATTCTAATGGGAAATGTAGCATGTTCATATTTAAATGTATGCTAAATATATACAAAATAAGGACATGGAAGAATTCTCTAAGAAGTAGAAGGTATTCTGTCTCTATCATGTTTTTTGGAAAATCACACAATGTTTTTAATGACTTCAATCTTTTCAATGAAACAAAGGATCATCTTTTGAACATCAACTTTCAAATATTAATGACTTTCTGTTTCTGAATTCCACATTCTTTGAAGAATTTTTTTTCATTTAACAGAAAGAGCAATGGAAAAATACATTTGTAATGTTAGAAATGTCTATATTATGTGGAGGAAATTAATTAAAGGAAACCATTAGCAAAAGATAAATAGAAAAGAAGGTATAAAAAAACCAACATGAATTTGTTATCCCACATTATGGAACAAAACAAAACTAAAAGTTCTGTTTTGACCCAATGATGAGAGCATGTACTCCTCAAAATTATGTGAATATTTTCTCTCTCCTAATGCGGACATGATTTGCCAAAAAGGCAGCTATTGAAATTGAAGTTGGTTTATAACTGCCAAGCAGGGATTATATAATTTAAAAATGAAAAATTGAAAACTTCCACAATTGTGAATGAGAAAAATGTACGTATTGGGCTATAATGAATGAAAAGTAGGTGTAAGTGGGAGTAGAGACAATATAGATAATTGCACATGATGGGGGAGGGGGATCAGATATAACCTATATTCCCATCTGCTTATTGCTTCATCATATATCTCTTGGTGTCAAGTCATGCTATGACCTTCAATGAGGAGCCAGAAGTTATTTCAGGGACCATTTGATGGCTGACACTGATTATGGTCTGAATTAACTTGCCTAGATTTTTATTTTTTTAAACTTTTTGTGATTCAATATTATTTACTAGATTCTGTTAATCTTGAACTAAGGGTAGGGTGTACTTTTGTATATTACATGGTGGTTTTTTTTGTTGTTTTGTTTTTGCTTCTTTGTTTTCTACAAACAATTCTTCAATGTGTATTGACTCTGATAATGACTACATTGAGTGACTTTGATTTTGTCCTTTCCTTTTAGCACATCATTTTTATTTTTCTTTTTATTATGTTACATTTTCTCCTAGAACCATTTCTAAAGAAGATAAAATCACTTCTAGTGACTTTTGTTGTTTTTGTGAATTTACATCTAAAAGTGTCAATGACAAGTGCCAAAAAAAAAAGATGCTCTCTGCAATATAATTAATTTAGGCAGCTCATATACAAATAGTCTGAGAATAGATATCCTGAATGACAACCTTCTAATGCTCTTTTCAGTGTTTTCTATAGAATACCTTGTTGGGAAATTTTCTTTTTACAGACGATTTTATTTATTTGACAAAAGACTGTCAGGCTCTCAAAAGGCAGCTGTGTGCAGCTTCCTTCTGAATTCTTCAAGTTAACTTCTCTATTACATTTTTGTGAAAATAGAAGGTCCTGTTTTAGGAAATATAGTTAGAGTGAAGTTATATTGATGCTACTCTCTTTTCCAAATATTTTGTTTCTGGGATCAATATTTTTTGGTTGATAAAACATTTATTCTAATAATTAGTTTTGTATAGCAGTACATTTTGAAGAGTTTTCCCTTTATGTCAGTTTTTTTACAATTTTCCCTTCCAGATTAAAAACTCATTTTTGACAAAGAAAAAATATTTAAATATAAATATCTATGGATAATTCTAGATGTACTTGACCTTTCTATTGGGATAGAGAAAGTCCATTCATTAACTTTTTTTTTTTTTTTTAGTGAGGCAATTGGGGTTAAGTGACTTGCCCAGGGTCACACAGCTAGTAAGTGTTAAGTGTCTGAGTCGGGATTTGAACTCAGGTACTCCTGACTCCAGGCCAGTGCTCTATCCACTGGTCCACCTAGCTGCCCCTGATTCATTAACTCTTACAAGACCTCCTTTGCTTTTACGATTATACAAAATTTAACATTTATTTATCTTCTTATTTAAACTATATTAGGCATCATGTATATTTTTCTGAAGGTTCTGCTGCATTGATTCCTACGAATCTCAGGGATTCTTCCTTCCTTCCTTCCTTCCTTCCTTCCTTCCTTCCTTCCTTCCTTCCTTCCTTCCTTCCTTCCTTCCTTCCTTCCTTCCTTCCTTCCTTCCTTCCTTCCTTTCTTTCTTTCTTTCTTTCTTTCTTTCTTTCTTTCTTTCTTTCTTTCTTTCTTTCTTTCTTTTATTATTTTCCAGTTACATGTAAAGATAGTTGGGGTGGCTAGATGGCACAGTGAATAGAGCTCTGGCCCTGCAGTCAGGAGTACCTGAGTTCAAATCCAGCCTCAGACACTTGACACTAGCTGTGTGACCCTTGGCAAGTCACCTAACCCCCATTGCCCCCCCCAAAAAAAACCCTCAAAACAAAAACATGTAAAAATAGTTTTCAATGTGTGTTTTCATAAGTTTTTAGTTCCAAATTTTTCTCTCACCCTCCTTTCCTTACCCCCTCCCCAAGATGAAAAGCAATCTGTGATAGGTTTAAATACTATTTCTTGTATTGTTTTGTTTTGTTTTGTTTTTGTGGGGCAATGAGAGTTTAGTGACTTCCACAGGGTCACACAACTGGTAAGTGTCAGGTGTCCGAGACTGGATTTGAACTCAAGTTCTCCTGAATCCAGGGCCAGTGCTTTATTCACTGTGCTACCTAGCTGCCCTTTGCAATAATTCTTACAAATCTCCCATTTTTTCTTGAATTCTTCATATTTCATTTCTTATTACATGATAATACACCATAATATTCATATATGGTCAATTTCTAATGAGGAACCTTGCTCTACAAATGCGCATGGGCATCATTTTTGGACCTTACAGTCTCTAAATTGTTCTCTGGGGCTTTGGAATGTTGAGTGGAATTCTCAGGGTCATTTAGTCCATATATATTAAGGGTAGGAATTGAATCCAGGTCTTCCTAATTTCATGGCTGACTTTTCCCTCCAAAACATTGCGTATTCTATAACATAAATAATATCCTTTAATATTCATGGTATGCCTGCACTATACACAGTTTCCCCCCTCAATATCTTATCCATATTCTGAAAAAGGGGAAATTCATATCATGGTAGTAGAGGTGGATATAACTTAATAATCAAATCATCAACCAGAGAAGTTGAAGATCTCAATCCATCTTTACTATATATCCATAGTATTATGGACATATAGTACACTGAAGCAAATTTCGCAAACCCAATTGTTTTAGAATGGCTGAAACTTATCATATTCCAGAGATGTTGGCCTCTCCACTGTGAGCTCTCCTTATATCATGCAAAGTTAAGGAAAGGCAGCACCCTTGGTAAGGAAAGTTTAATGTGGATTTCAAGAATAGCAGTTTCAATTTTCTTCCTAATTCTAATCATTAGAGGGCACAGAGATAAAACACGTGCTCACTGTGACTTTGTGAAGGTGATAAAGCTGCAGCTGCTGACAACCTAAAGGCATCCAGCATTCCTTTCTTTAAGCTTGATATAGAAATCATTCATCTCTTTTCTCTAGGTAGCCCTGGTTCAATACTATGGTGTGAAAGCATTATACTTCACAACCTTTAGCTGGTTTGTCATTGATCAGTGTCATTAATATATCTGTATATGACACACAGAACAAATTAATATAAATTTGAGCTTGGGTGACTTTATCTTGTTAGGGAAGGAGGAGAATGAATGGAGGGAAGGGAAAGTGGGAAGCTGGATCCAAATAAAAGATACTGTGCCTACCCTGAATGTTTTTAACCTTTCTTGTCTGCCTCTTTGCTATGAATATATACATTGATTTTGTGTCTCTTTTAAACATGGTCTGTTAAGTCTTGTAAGTTTCCCAATTGGGCTGAGGGAAACGAACTTTGATTATTCAGTACTTGCATTTTGCAATTTAAAAATAATCATGTATTTAATTGTATTATTTTTGAAGCTAAAATACTTAAGGTTATACACTAAGAATAGAAATGTATCTATATTACTCCCAAACACAAGACAGAATAAATACCAGAACATAAAGCCTATTATAATCATTACTTAACTATTTTACTATTCTTGGTTAACTGATCTGATACAAGGTTATTTTCTTTTATAACCACCAGGACATGCTTAGACAAAATTACAAAAAATACAAGTGTGTCTTATATACAACCAGGCCTTTTGGCACCACTTTTCTCTTTTCAGAACATGCAGGTGCCAATTGTCCTAATGTTGCCTTCTGGTAGCCAAGGAAGTGCCACAACAGAACTTGAAGCAGACTTGCCCTTCCTGGGCAACGAACCAGGTCTCAGTTTTTCCCTTCACCTTGTTTTCCTTCATACCCCCATCAAAAGACTGATTTGCTCAGGATAGATGATCCTAGATGATTGCAGAAGGAAAACAACTGATTACATTTTTAACCTTAAGGTAGGAAATACTTATGAATTAGCGATATTATAAACCAGGATCAAGAGAGAAGCAGTGTGTTATAGTGAGTGAGTGGAGGCCTTAAAGTAAGGAGGACCTAGGTTCCAATCCTATTTATGACTCACTTTGCTACTTGGGATAAGTCCTTTAACCTACATTGCCTTCATTTTGTTTATCACTTTGGTTTTTTGTTGTTATTCAGTTTTTTTAGTTATGTCCAATCTTCATGACCCCATTTGGGTTTTTCTTGGCAAAGGTAAGGGAGTAGATTGCCATTTTCTTCTCCAGCTCATTTTATAAATGAAGAAACTGAAGCAAACAGTGTTATCCAAGATCACACAGCTAGTACATGTCTGAGGCTAGATTTGAATTCATGAAGATAAATCTTCCTGACTCTAGGGTTGGCATTCTATCCACCATACCAACTAGCTGATCTTTCCTTGTCTCTAAAATGGGATTAATAATGATAATATTAGAAACCTAAACAATCCTTGAACAATCCTGACTGTAGCTCCATGATATTTAAATTGTTTCTTTCTGGCTGCTTGGAATATTTTCTCCTTTACCATCCTGGAGAGCAATTTGAAGCTATGCACAAAGGGCTATGTGAGTGTTTATACCCTTTGACCTAGTGGTACCACTGCTAGGTTTGTTTCCCAAAGAGATCATAGAAGAGGGAAAAGAACCCACATGTACAAAAACATTTATAGCAGCTATTTTTGTGGTGGCTAAATGAGTTGTTGTATATGAATGTAATGGAATACTATTGTGCTGTAAGAAACGATGAGCATTGGGCACCTAGGTGACACAGTGGATAGATCTCTGGCCCTGGAGTCAGGAGGACCTGAGTTCAAATGCGACCTCAGACACTTGACACTTACTAGCTGTGTGACCCTGGGCAAGTCACTTAACCTCAATTGCCTCACCAAAAAAAAAGAGAGAGAGAGAGAGAGAGAGAGAGAGAGAGAGAGAGAGAGAGAGAGAGAAACAAACGATGAGCAGGAGAAGTTCAGAGAAAACTGGAAGGACTTACATGAAGTGATGCTGACTGAAAAGAGTAGAACCAGGAAAATATTGTACACAGTAACAGTAACATTGGGTGATGAACAATGGTAATAGACTTGGCTCCTCTCAGCAGTGCAATGATCCAAGACAATTTCAAAAACTCATGATAGAGAGTGTTCTCAACATCCAGAAAAAATAACTGTGGATTATGAATACAGATTGAACCATATTGTTTCTATTTTTTGAGCTGTTTTTTCCCTTCTTTTTTGAGCTTTTTCCCTTGTGCTCTGATTCTTCTCTCACAAGATGACTAATGCAGAAATATGTTTAATGTGATTGTACATATAAAACCTATATCCAATTGCTTTCCATTTGTGGGGGTAGAATAAAGGGGGGGGAGAAAAAATTGGAACTAAAAATCCTATGAAAACAAATGTTGAAATCTATCCTTATATGTAACTAGAAAAACAGAAAATACTTTTATTTATTAAAAAGAAAAGAAACCTGAAGTAAACAGAGTTAAGCTACTTGCTCTGTCTCACATATCTCATAAGTGTCTGAGGATGGATTTTAACTCATTTCTTCCTGACTTCAAGCCTAGCACTTTATCAACTCTTGCCACCTAGTTGCCCTAGGAAATAACTTATCAGAATATATTACAAAGAAAAAAAATACTTGATTTGGTTTGCCAAATACCTCAAGAAGAATATCAACAACACAGATCCTTTAGCCAGATTTTGATCAAGATCTGCTCCAGATCGGCAATTTGCTACCAGTTGTATATCTGAAATTGTATGATGAAATTTCCTCACATTCTGGCTTACCAACTTGTTTGACAGAATCCAGATTACTATTTTAAAGGCAACAATAATTATTCAGTGCTGTCTTTATAAGGTCTTCACTATTACTTAATGCTCCTTTTGAAATCTAAAGATTACCCAGGGTTTTTTTTCAACTCATTACATGGATTTGTATACTATTTGTCTTTATGCATCTATATTATCTTTCTCCTGTAAACCAAGATTCTATCTATCTAGAGTTCCTAGAAATACATTTTAGTTATATTATTGAGTAAACCTCTTTGAATTCTCCTTAACTTAGGCTATAGTTAGTTGGTAGACCACATTCACCTGAATGCTCAGGTAATTGGTGAACTAATTTTGAAGCTCTACACCTTTTCCTTATAATTTAAAGCTCAGAGGAATGGATAAAGTTTACCCTTGCCCAAAATTAGTAGTTATGGCATAATGTCCTTGGCATTCTCAGTGGCTTTGTGAATAAGAGGTATCTTCCACTTAAGCTTCAAACACCCCCAACCCATGAATGCTTAAAAGTCTGTAATAAATGGGACTGTGAATTTCTTGGGCATAGTTTATTATATTTGTAGATTTCTTTTTTCATGCCAATTTGATCACCTTGTGGTTCTCAGATTTACAACACAGATCCAAATAGATTATGGATAAGAAACCATATTCAGAGAAATAGTTTTCACATAATGCTTTGGTTACTGCAGATATTTTCTGAGACCACATTTATTTTATTATTTTAAAGTTTTTTTTTTTTATTTTGCCACTCACTCAACCACTCACCCTGGAAATATTTTTAACTCTATTTTCCTGGTCATTTGCAACACTCTAAATGGGACTATCCCTTTGGTTCACTAATCAATATCATTATTACTGTCATCCTAATTATCATCATAACCATCACAATAAAGATCATCTCCTTTAATATTTACAGGAATCCTTAAGGCTATTAGATAATTGTAACTATGCTATTTGAATTTGTCATTAGAATAAGCATGGGGTCAGATGTTATTCCAATTTTATGGGTGACAAAACTAAAAATGAGGACAGTTATATTCCTTTCCCATGGTTATTTACCTAGTAATTAGGGAATATAGGTGATAAAAATGGAAGATATATATTTTTTAAGTTTTTAAAATAATGGGTGGAGCCATGATGGCAGAGGAAAGGTTGTGACTCTCTCTCTACTCCCCAACAAACCCATCCACATACCTCCAAAAAGAATGTCGTAAGACAAATCGGAGCAGCATAACCCACATAAGAACAGAGTGAGACTTTTCCATCCAAAGACAGCTTAATTAAGTGACTGGTAGGCCAGGTAGGCTGAGAACAAGCCCAATCACCCCCTGGGCCATACTATAGCTCAGACCAGTATGTCCTGGAAGCAGTGCTACACTTTAAGAAGCAGTTAAAAGCCAAGAAATAGGCGGTCAAAATGAGTAAGCAGAGGGGCCACTAGGTGGCACAGTGGATAGAGCACCGGCCCTGGGGTCGGGATGACCTGAGTTCAAATCCATCCTCAGACACTTGACTTGTACTAGCTGTGTGACCTTGGGCAAGTCACTTAACCCCAATTTCCTTACCAAAAAAAAAAATGAGTAAACAGAGAAAACAGCAGACCATCGAAAGCTTCTTTGGGGTTAAGGTAGAACAGAATATACACTCAGAAGAAGATAAAAACGAAGTATAAGTTCCTGCATCTAAAAAATATGAATTGGTCTCAGGCCATGGAAGTGCTCAAAAAGGACTTTGAAGAGAAAATAAGAGAGGTAGAAGAAGATTTAGATAGGTAGAGGAAAATTGGAAATAGAAATGAGAGTAATGCAAAAAAGCCATGAAAAAGTCAAAAGGAAATAAAAAAGCTCTCTAAAGAAATTAATTGCCTAAGAATTAGGATTGAACAAATGGAAGCTAGTGACATTATGAGAAACCAAGACACAATAAAGAAAATTCAAATGAATAAAAAAAAAATAGAGGGCAATATGTAATATCTCCTTGGAAAAATAGTTGACCTTGAAGACAGATTCAGGAGAAATCATTTGAAAATCATTGTTCTACTTGAAAACCATGATCAAAATAAGATTTTAGACTTCATCTTTCAAGAAATGGTCAGAGAAAATTGACCTGATATTCTAGAAGTAGAAAGTAAAATAGAAATCGAAATAATCCACCAATCATCTCCAGAAAGCGATCCCAAAAGGAAAACTTCCAGGAATATTATAGCCAAATTCTAGAGCTCCAAGGTCAAGGAGAAAATATTGCAAGCAACTAGAAAAAAGAAATTCAAATACTGTGGAGCTTGGAGCTACAGTCAAGCTAACACAAGATCTAGCAGCTTCTACATTAAAGGATTGGAGTGCATAGAATATGATATTCCAGAGGGCAAAGGATCTGGGATCACAGTCAAGAATCACGTACCCAGCAAAACTGATTATATTCTTTGAGGGGAAAAATGGAACTTCAATGAAAAAGAGGATTTTCAGGCATTCATGATGAAAAGACCTGAACTAAATAGAAAATGTGACATACAAATATAAGATCTAAGAGAAGGATAAAAAGGTAAACAGGAAAAAGAAATCATGAGGAACATTAACGTTAAACTTTACATTCTTACATGGGAAGATAATACTTCCAACTCAGAAGAACTTTCTCAGTATTAGAGCATCTAAAATAAATATACTTAGAGGCCAATCCCCAAGCTGTGGATTCTAAGGCCCCATGCTGCGTGGGTGCCACGTGTCCACTAGTGGCCACCATTCTCACCAGTCTGCTGCTATTTCCACTTCCTCCACAGAGCAAGCCACACAGCCAGGATTCAGCCCCTGAGGAGGTAGTTGGAGAGGGTTTGGAGGGTGTGGAAGAGGAGGTGACCATGGTGGCCAAGGGGCCTTTGGGGGTTGAGGAGGTTTTGGGGGATGTGGCCATGGTGGCTTTGGAGATTGAGGAAGTCAAGGAGGTGGATGAAGAGATTTCTTTTCATTTGGTGGTTGGGGCAGAGTAACCCCCTGGGGCTGCTGAGGCCAGGGTGGTAGAGGAGGTTTGCAAAAAGGAAAGAAGGTCACTGTTGAACCTCATCCACATGAAGGAGTTCTTATTTTTTGAAGAAAGGAAAATGCTCTGGTCATAAAGAACATGGTGCCTGGGGAGTCTGTCTATGGTGAGAAGAGAATCACTGTGGAGGATGATTAGATGAGGTTGGAGTACCATACTTGGAATCCTTTCTGATCAAAGCTGGCTGCTGCCATCCTGGGTGGTGTGGACCAGATCTACATCTGACCCGGGGCCAAAATGTTCTACTTGATAGCAGCATAAGACACTACTGTCTCATATGTCTCTGACATTGTGGGCCCTGAAGATCTGGTCTATGCACTTGAGTGCTCTCATTGATCTGGCCAAGAATTCATCAATATGGCCAAGAAGAGGACAAACATCATTCCCGTCATTGAGGATGCACGACACCCTCACAAATACCAAATGCTCATTGGGATGGTGGATATAATTTTTGCTGATGTGTCCTAACCTGATCAGTTCTGAATGGTGACTTTCAATGCCCACAATTTCCTTCACAGTGGTGGCCACTGCGATCTCCAATAAGGCCAACAGCATAGGCTCTCTGGCCTCCCCAAAGCCATTTTTGCCTCTGAAGTCAAGAAAATGCAAGGAAAACATGAAGTCACAGGAACAGCTTACCTTGGAGCCCTACGAGCGCAGTGGTGGTGGGCATGCACAGACTGTCCCCAAGCAAAAGGAAGTAGCTACCAAGTAGCCGTCTGCGTCTCCTGTCCCCACCCAGTCCCCTCTCATTTTTTCTACTCTAGCTGTTTTGTGTCAGATCTCTATTTTCTATTAAAAAGGTGTGACCCCCCCAAAAAAAAAAGAAAAAAAAAAGAAAAAAGGAAAATACCTAGGCAGAGGGCACAGATGTGAATTGAATATGAAGGGATGACATCTGTAAAGTATTTATACTTGTTTTTTGTGGGGCAAGGAGTGTGAGGTGGCTTATGTCTGGGGCCAGATTTGGGCTTGGGGCCTCTTCAGTCCAAGGCTGGTGCTTTGTCCACTGTGCTGACACATGATGAAATCTTTAAATTAAAGTTAAGGGGTAAGAAGAATGCACTGGAATAAAGGGAAAGGGAGAGGTGGACTGGGGAAAAGAAGCTCACATAAAAGAAAAAAGAAAAAGCTTACAGAGAGGAGGGGAAGATGGGGAAAGAGTGGAGAGTGAGTGAGCCTTACTTTAATCAGAAGTGGTTAAAAGAGGGAATAACATAAATATTCAAGTGGGTATAGTAATATATCTTGACCTGAGGGAAAGTGAGAAGGGAAGAGGAATATGTGTGTGAATTTGTGTGGGGGGGAGAAGTTAAGGAAGGGAAGGCAGAATTGGGGAGGGGGCAGTAAAAAGCAAAATACTTTTGAGGAGGCATAGGGTGCAAGAAGATACAAAATAGAGTATCAAGGGGAGGGAATAGGATGGAGGGTAATATAGTTAGCAATAGTAACTGTGAAAAAAATGATGAGCAGGATGCTATCAGGATGTATGAAAAATGTAAACCATCAACAGAGGAAGAAATGATGGTATTTGAATACAGATTGAAGTGTAATTTTATTTGTTAGTTCCTCTTTCTAAAGTAATTTTGTCTGTTTTCTTTCACAACTTGAATAATGTGAAGATGCTTGGCATAACTGCACATGCATGACTTATATTGAATTGCTTGATTCCATAGGGAGGGTTGAGAGGGAGGGAGGAAGAAAATTTAGAATGCAAAATTTTAAAAAATCAATATAAAAAATGTTTCTTTTTTTTTACATGTAACAGGGAAAATTCTAAATAAAATAATTAATTTTTTTAAAATAAAAAGCTACAGAAGATATCTGATAAGATGGGAGAGTAAAGAGTTACCTCAAGTTCCAAGTCATCATCACTACCTGAAAGCCATAAACAATGTACTGAATAAAATTTTTAAAAAATTAAAAAAACAACAACAATTTTTAAAAAGGAAAGGAGTGGCAAGGTAATGTCAGCATGGAAAAAATGTGTAAAAGCTCACATTTATAGGTCTTAGCTTTACCTAGTACCTACCAACCTGTAGAACACACTACACAAAAAGTATGATTGAGGCCCTTAGAATTTACCAACCCTTAAAGTCAGGACAGGAAAAATGGGTGACTACAAATGGGATTATGTCTCCAAAATGAAGGCATTATTATAACCCAGCTGAATATGAAGTAGTGAAGAAAGGAAATGCAATATTAAGGATGAATATAAGCAGAGTTCTATCAAAGAACCAACAGAAAGACTATCAAATTAGTCAAAATAAACAACAATTTGAAAAGGGAGATAATATATTTCATTAACATTACAAAAAGAAAGAAATTACTCAAAGATCTCCAAAAGAATAGAAAAGAATTATACTAATTTCTATGAGGCAAAGTAGAAATTACAATTGTATGAATTCACAAGATTCAGGAATATTTCAGAAGAAAAATGAAACACAAAAAAGAAGAATAAATACGGAATGTTACTATCAAAGAAAAAAAATCATGAAGACAAGCCATAGAGAATATAGAACAAATGACAGAAAAACTCCAAAATGGATTTTCTGATAAAGAAAAATATCAGGCTTCGGGAGAAAAAATAATAATACTAAGGGGAAAAAATTAAAAAAAAATTTGAGATAGTTATAGGAAAAGGAAATTCAATTGGAACACAAGATCCAATTGAATTATGAAATGTAAAAGAAAATCTTATGGTTATTGTACATGTTCCAAAATACCATAATTAGATTTCAAATTAAAACAAACATGAATTCCATACTTCAAGAAATCATACAGGAAATTGCTTACTTCAACAAAATCCAAAGCACACCAATATAGAGAAACCACATATTTATCTCCTACATAAATATTATGGCCAAATGTCAGAACTAGAGCATCAAATAACAAATATTATAGGCAAAAATAAAAAGACATTCATCAAGATAAGTCACTGAGAATCATTTGTGACTTCTAATTTTTGAAAAATCAAAGGAAAAATAGAAATGTGAGATTCTGAAAAACAAAGGAAATTTATTTGAATACCAAAATAAAATAACCTTGAAATCTGAACTTAATCATTGATGGAAAAAAGCACACAATAACAACATATTTTCAGGTAAAGTGATCATTTCAAGTCATGAGCAAATAAAAGTACAAACGAGCAGGGAATTTGAGATGCCAACTGATTAAACTAAGCATAACAATGGTTTAAAAAAAGGAACTGTAAGTAAAATATGTGTGTATATACATATACATATATATGTCTCTCTCTCTCTTTATATATATATAGAGAGAGACACATATATGATGTCATTGAATGAAAACCTATTCTTTATATTTTAAAGTATGTCAGTAAAATGTTTTATTTTGGCCATACTTTTAAGCTGAGGAATAGAGAAATGCCTTTGGCACTTAAAGAAATGAATGACTATGAGAAAGTAGACTTATAACTATAAGCCATTTCCTCAAGTGTTTATTGAACAGAAAAAATTCATAGTCATGCAAGGTTCATAACCAATGAGATGATGACCTTGAAGTAGTTTTTTATGTTCCAGGAGTAAGGACAAACATTTGCTAATCTGCTCATCTGGCTTTGATTTCAAGAATATGAGAAAGGCAGGGTAGATTTTTTTGGTCTGTATTCTGACAGCCATCTTGAGCTCAGCTGTAATGCATATATAATTAACTTTCCCTAAGACAATCAAAGGTTTATAAAAGATGTTTTAATTAGCTTGTAAGGAGAAAATTGTCAAATATATTAGTAGAGCTCAAAATGATTGAGGTTCTGATTTCATTGAGCACTGACTTTGTTTTTGTTTTTGTTTTGTCCAATAAGATGGCAGTTGAATAGTGGTTAGTAGAGCTCATACAACTGTGGACAGTGTGTTATGTGACATAAGGCAAAAAAATCCCACTCAGTGAATATTTTCAGATGCTAAAAAGAATGGCAGGGTCAATGTACATCAAGAACATAAATCATTTGATTATACATGAAAAAAAATTAAACACTATGCTCTACTAATATTCCCACATTTCCACTCAGGTTTAATTTCCATTTATATCACACACTAGTGGCTTTCTAGTTTAAGTTTCTATCTATATCATGAGGACTGTTTCCAACTATAGGGCATATACTAACCTTGCTGGGGCCTACCAAAACTATTTTTGTCTTTTTATTTCTCTTGTTTAAGATCTAGGGTAATAGAAAGCAAAACAAATTGTAGGGGTTCAAAATGATTACCTATTTACACGGAAGTGGAGTTACATACTAAAATAACATTATTAATGTCATAGAAAAGAAAATATAGGCTTTGGAAAAAATTTTACAATCACAATGGACATGAAGCTCCCTTGTCATTCCCATGTTACTTTGCCTTCCACAGATGTCCTATAGTAAACTATCATCTATAATTCTGTCGTATGACACTCTTTGATATTTCTATATTTCTCATTGATATTTTTGTTATTTTTCCCTCCTTCTTAGCCATCATTCACTGAATCCCTGTTCTATTTGTGCTTCTAACCTTTGATTTTGTCATGACTGCTACTTTCGAAGCCATGATTATATTAGAATGAAACCAGCCTCCACAGTATTCAATACAGTTTTGGCCCTTCCTTTAATTCACTTCATAGCTTCCCCTTGATGACCCAGAGAAAAGGGTTGTTTAGGCTGCTGCCAACATTATTGTCCACATCTTTCAATAAAATATCCCTTGTTTTGCCTATGAATTAATTTTGCCTCTTTTCTAACTTAAGGATCAGGCAAGGCACCCTTTACATGGTCAGCACAGCACAGCTTACAGTTTCTTTACAGGACTGAGGAAAAATGCCAATATCTTTTGATATGACTTTTCAGTTCCCATAACACCCCCAGTAGGTTGCATCCAGATATGCAATTTTTCTTGAAGCTTTAATAAGCTGCAAGTAACATTGGAGGAAAGAGAATGAAGTTAGGAGCTTTTGACGGCATTCAACCTATCACTTGAAATCCTATATCACTCTAACCTTAAAAGTTAATATGCATCGTGGTTAGCAGAACTAAGAAATTTGTTTATAAGACCTAAGCAACTTTCTTGTTTCTCTATAAAATTGAGAAGGATAAAAGTGTGCATTCCATGTCTGACTATCCAAATTAAACTGTCTTTAGTGATTTAGAACACTTCGTAACAACAATCAAAAACAATCTTCAAACTTAATCAACAAAAGAACTTTCTTTTGAGCTTCCATTAATACAGGATGACATAACAGATTTTGAAATTAATTCAACAAACATTTTTAAGCAATTATTATGCAAAACAATGTGTCAGACACCACTGAATACTAGAATGTAAAAGATAGGCAATCCAACTTTTCAGTAACCAATCACCAAAAAAATACATATTTTAATCAAGACTCAATTTTATTTTTGGTGTTAGCAAGAATTTGACAGCATGACTTTAAGTCTATATTATAGTCATTTTGTGTGTGTATTTGCTCTGTGTATGTGTTTGTGTACTTGTGTATGTGTGTGTATGTTGCAGGAAATTAGCTGTGGAGGAAAAAGAAGCAAAAGCATACTGATTCCTGCTGGCCCCTCATCTTGAAGTTGTTCATCATCTGTTTGCTTTTCACTCCAAGTCTCAGTAAAGCCATTGGGTAGAATCCCAGTAGGATAAAGATTCACATATCCATGGAACCATCACACAGTCATTCATTTTGTTTTTACCTGCCCCAGGCTAGTGTATTTGAGTGATGGCAGATGAATATGGAAAGTCAGTGTGATAGGCAGAAAGAACAAAAGGTTGAAGAAAGAGGTGACTAAGAAGTAGTAGGTCCTGCAGCAGTGTATTGAAAGGTGAAAATAAATGGTGGCGAAATATTTTTACATGATAATTTAAAAAAAATTGATAGGGGCATCAAGATGTGTATTCAGATATATATTTTTGATGAAAAGTGAAGCCATAGTTTGAAAAGGGTCTGAGTAGGAGTGGTACTGAAACAATCATCCTGGCAGAAACCACCCAGGCCCTCTCTGATTCCAGCATTGAATTTGAATTATTGAGCCATTTATATAAGAACAACAGAGCATCCTGAAGTGAATAATGGCCAAATAGATTGACATTTATGCTAGCAAACACTATTTCACACTTGGAGACTCCTGTGAATAGTTTTTCAGTAGTCAGTGAGTGTATGCCATTTCGAAAGACAGGGCATGCCATTTGTCCATTGGTTAGTCTCATTGATCAGTGTTATTGAATTGTCAATGTATTTCTTTTGTTGTACTAAATCAGCTTTCTGGATATAGATACAATTAGATTTGAAGAAAATAAATCGATTCTACCATGAAATATCCAGTTACAATATTTTAGAAATACATGTATACAAATATTTGTGTGTATTTAAATCTATACCTATCAATACCCCAGATCCAGAATGGTGCACTGCTGTTTCCAGAATGATTATCTTGTTGCTTATAATGCATCCTGATGTTCCATTTATGTTCTTCATAGGAAATGAAAATGATCCTAAGTATGTTAAAAAAAAGACTGAACATAAATTAAAAGTTTGGACTCATTTATTTCCAGCTAGAGTGGCTTGTAGCTTCAAGTTTCTCTCCAATTTTACCTTCAGCATTGTTGGGCAATTCTCACAGCCTTGATTGGATGATGGCCATTTTGCTCTTTTACCATAGCCTATTGACCTTTCATATATATTTTTAAACAACTAAAATCAAAATAAAACCTACCTATTAAACTAATAGTTTATTGCTTGAGTATGAATCTTTACATATCTATGATGTGATTTTTCACTTTTCTTAAAATGTAATGAGCAACTAAACTGCATTCACTACACATACACTAAATAATTGATAACCATTACTTAAAATAGTCATCTATAATTTGTTATGTCTGGCCCAGAGATTTAGAGTTTTAATGCACATCACTTTTTTTTAAAGGTTTTGATTACATTGTAGTAAGAAGTCTTGAAGTGATTTAGATCTCAGCTTGACTCAAAATCGTATACATGATTTAAAGCTGTTTTTTTGAGTTCTTCCCAGGAGATAACTATCATATTTTATAAGTCCTCCTAAACAAAAACAAAAGCAACAGGGTGCTTTGTTTGAATGTATTTATAATGCAAACAGTCTTAAAGTATTGTGTGAAAGGGTTTTTTATTTTAATTAATTAATTTTTTTAAGTCTCAGAATCCTTCAAAACCAACTATATTCAGGAGCAATTGAAAAAAACATTAATGGAAAGGCATGCTGGAAGATTTGAATAAGGAAAACAGTCACTTCACACTACATCAGCTATGAAGAGAGATTAATCTGGAACCTCTCCATAGATATAGACAAAAATTGTTCCTAATTATAGAAGTCCTTCCTAAGGCAATATTGAATCACTCAACAAGACCAAGATTCATGGAGTCATGCCTGAAGCTCTATCTCTTCCTGACCTTGAGCATAGTACTAAAGTATAGAGTCACATATATCATTAAAGTATATGACTTTTGATTTGTAGTTTCACATTCCCAGTGGTTCTTGCTAAAGTTAGACATGAAGACATGACCTGGTGGTGATCATAGGAATAATAGTGAGAAAATGGAGGGCTAGGAGGAGAAGAGCATCAGACATCAAACACATATGGGTGAATTATTCTCTTTCTGCCATAATCAGGTAGTATAATCTGTTACACCAAATTGGTTTAGTCTTAGAAAATTATAGTACATAGTGGGAACGACTTTCTCATTTGGTACAATCATGTTTCATTTTATAAAAAACAATGCAAAGTAGATTTAGACAATTTATTTAATTATCAAATTCTTCACCCATACAATCATTGTATTTAATGGACTGATTTTCATTTCCTGCAAAACAGCCTTGCATATGTATTGCAAAAAAATCCCTCAAATCTGTCAGCCTGAAAAAAATTTACAAGTCCTTCCCACATTTATCAATGTCATGGTTGTAATGTTTCACCAGCCTTTCCCACACTCATCGATGCCATTGTGAAATTGCAGTACACACAAGTGGCTCTAAGCAGTACAACACCAGGGTAGATGTTTACAATTTCAATTAAAAATTTTTAATAAGCCTAGGTTTTCTTAGGTCACAACCATTTTCTTTTTTTTTTCTTTTTTTCTTTTTTTTTTTAGTGAGGCAATTGGGGTTAAGTAACTTGCCCAGGGTCACACAGCTAGTAAATGTTAAGTGTCTGAGGCTGGATTTGAACTCAGGTACTCCTGACTCCAGGGCCGGTGCTTTATCCACCATTTTCTTTTATCATAGGTATAATGTAATTTATTCATTTTTATGGAAGTAAGATTTGGTCCTGTGCCTAAAATTATATAATAATCAATCTTTAGATTCTCAGAAAAACATTAATTTTGTATAAATGAACAAAGTTTCTAATCTTTTTATTTATTTCTACTTTGAGTTGAGAAGATGAGCCAATTCACAGGGACTTTTAGTTAAGATGAACAGATGCAATATGCATAAATTCCTACCTTTCTCAGTTTTATTCCAGCAATGTTTTAAAAAGAATGTTAAATTAAACAATGACCAAAAACATGCAAAGAAAAAAATGTAGTAACCTTCTTAATCAACTAGAAGTTTTAACATTGTCATATCTTTTAAGGTCTAATCATCACACAGTCCCCAGTATTTCTTTACTTTATCTATTTTCAAATATTTCCTGATCTAATTTGAATGAATGAGTGTCATAAGATGATCATTCTGGGGACAGCTAGATGGCATCGTGGATAAAGCACTGACCCTGGATTCAGGAGGACCTGAGTTCAAATCTAGCCTCAGACACTTGACACTTACTAGCTGTGTGACCCTGGGCAAGTTACTTAACCCTCATTGCCCCACAAAAAAAACAAAACAAAAAACAAAAAACAAAAAAATAAAAAATAAGATGATCATTCTTTCCACATCCACATCCATAATTTCATTTTTGTCTCATATCCTGACCCATTCATGAGAAACAACAAGTTCCTCCCTCTCATTATTTCAGTAGTATAATCTACTCTGTAAGATTTATTTTCTATTTTTAGTTGTTGGGGAAGTAGATACCTAACCTTTGTTTTATGCCCTGTAGACCTTATTTCAGCCTTAAATGTTGTAGAGTACTTAAGGGAAATATTCTGTCTCATTTTGTATAAATTAAGCACTTGATAATTGTTTAGCTTTTTTTTTTTCAAACAGGACTATCTAGATTTCTCATTGCCTATTTTTTCAATATGAAGATTTATTTTTCTGAGGTATTTTTAAGAATGTTTAGAAATCATTGAATTTGCTAAAGGTCCTTGATTCCCACATTTTACATGATCGAATATTCTTAATTTTAAAATTGGTCTTTTTATTTTGTCTTTTTCTATATATTATTTGAAGCTTGCCTTTCCTTTTACATTTTCTGGATTCTTTCTTATAATCCAGAATGTTGTTTCTTGGCATTGGAAGTGGTGGTATTTTATGATTGCTTACCTCAGCATAGTAAATTTTAGGTTTCTTTTGGATGGTAACCCATGGCTTCATAATTTATGTTTAGGTTTCCTTTTGTCCTTACTTCGGCTATAATTATTATTGATTTTAAGGTAAATATTCTCCTTTATATCACTTAATTCACCTATCCTTTCTAGTTTGAAAAGTTCTGAACAGTTTACATGTTTTATTGCTTGAAATATAATAATATTTAGTATAGTTTTCAGAGACCACAATTTCTCTCTACTTACCACTTTTTTTCCTGTAAGACAGTTTTGCTCCACTTAAAAAAAAAAAGTTTTATTGTATCTGTAGATTAGACCTAACATGTTGTGAGGCTCACATATAGATAGAAAACCTCCATGTAGAGAGGAATCAATGTGCGGTGAGGCCTCAGAGATTTCAATGAACTTGGGTGGCTTAAAGGAATATAGAATAGACATCTCTAGAACCTTTTCTTTCCACCCTTCTTTAAGGGACATTCATTTCTTCCGGAAAGGGAAGCTGAAAGTTGGGGCCAGGGGCCACTCTGTTGTCCTCAGAGAGAAGGTATACTAGGTGTACTGGGGAGAGAAAGTGTATCTATCTGTTCCCCTAAATATTATTAGTCTGGGTGATATCATAGATTTCAATATTGCAACAGATTCCCTTGTCATTATTAGGGTGTGTGTGTGTGTGTGTGTGTGTGTGTGTGTGTGTGTGCATGTGCATATGTATATATGTATGTATATACAATAGCAAAAACAAACAAGGAAACAACAACAAAACCACAAAGAAAAACAATTTGTGCAAATTGTTAGCAAAAGGGAAATCAGAGAAAAGTATAAAAAGGAGGGTATAGAGCAGGAAATAGAGAGCGAAAGAACTCTCTCTTTGGGAGTGAGATAATTCAGATCAACTGGGGCTGGGGAGAGAGAGAAAGAGAAAGAGAGAGAGAGAGAGAGAGAGAGAGAGAGAGAGAGAGAGAGAGAGAGAGAGAGAGAGAGAGAGAGAGAGAGAGAGAGAGATGACTAGGCCTTATCCATGGATAAACTTCCTATAGTCTCTAGTGTAGTTAATTGGGGATAGAGACATGATGTGGAGACTCCTAGCTCCCCTAATGTTGTCCCAAAGTCTTTTGCTTCAGCAACCTAAAGTGGAGTTATTCTATACCATTTTCCCTCTCAAAGCTAGAAACCAGAAACACTGGAAGTGACTCAAAGCTTTAAGAATCATCTCAAAGAAAACTTGAATGTTGAATAGCCTCCCCCTTCTCTCTCTCTCTCTCTCTCTCTCTCTCTCTCTCTCTCTCTCTCTCTCTCTCTCCTTTACTTGTTTATTAAGCATGAGGTTCTTTTTTTTTTTTTTTAGTGAGGCAATTGGGGTCAAGTGACTTGCCCAGGGTCACACAGCTAGTTAAGTATTAAGTGTCTGAGGCTGGATTTGAACTCAGGTACTCCTGACTCCAGGGCCAGTGCTCTATCCACTGCTCCATCTAGCTGCCCCAAAGCATGAGGTTCTTAAGGGAAGGAAAGGATAATTTCACTTGTCTTTCTCTTAGCTCATCTCTCTGCTCTATTTAATCTGGTACTCTTTTCCATTTTTTCCAGTTCACTTAGTTCTGGAGTTACTGGGGCTGGACTGTACCTTTAATATTTCCATTTTGATGGAAGTCCGCATTTTTTGGTTTTGTTTTATTGCCATCTTTTGCTTTATATTTGTTCATATTTACCCATCAATTGATTATGTAGTATTTCTAATTCTTCAAGAAATCTTCATTTTTCTAGGATTCTTCAAGAAATCTTTATTTATAGTGCCTTGAATATAGTAGTTGCTTACTGAATACTTCTTGAAAGAATGGATGTTGGTGTTGTTGTTCAGTCATTTTAGTCATATGATATCATTTGGAGTTTTCTTAACAAAGCCACTGGTTTGTCAATTTCTTCATATTTTAAAGGTGAGAAAACTGAGAAAAATAGGGTAAAGTCACTTGCCTAGGGTGACACAACTAGTTAAGTGTCTAAGGCCATATTTAAATTCAGGAAGATGTCTGCCTCACTGCAGGCCTGACACATTAACAGCAGATCTGGGACTAGAACCATGGTTTAAACAGCATCGCAGATTAGCTGGAACTTTTTTCAGAACATTAAAAAAGAGTAAATCAGAACAAGAATTATTATTAATCCATTATCAAGGACTACATCAGTGCAGTGAAGCATATGTGATAGATATCCCATTTGATTGGAAACGTTTTGTAGCAATCTTAGTGCATCACCTGATTCTCTAATAGGTTAAATGATTTGTTTATGTTGACATAGTTAATAATTGTTCAAGGTGGGATTTCGGCCCAGTGCTTTCAGACTCCAAATTCTTTCCTCTATATAAAATATTATAATGATAATTATAAAAGGAAATGTTTCAAGGAATATTGTTTTGTGATTTCTATGTTCACCATCTTTACAGAGATAATATACATGCCTAAAACAGTTACTGCACAGATGTGGTATTAGCTCTTTTATCTCTCACATCTGAGCATTTTCCCCCATTTCTGCTGAAACTGTATTAGTTCATGTCCTCATTTTTATTATCAAATCAGTATAATCTTCTAATTGGGTTGCTAAAATGTTTTCTCTCAAAACATCCTTTTATAGTATTTGCTGAATAATACAATACTCAGATTTTGTCTTTCATACTCAAAAATGTTTAGTGGCTTCTTGTTGTATAGCAAATAATTATAAGTTATGTAGACATTCAAATTAGCTCAGAAGCATCCATTCAATTCTTTTATCAAGGTATTGGATAGAGGCAAATACAATGCTTATTGAATTTTTATATGATACAGAACTGAGATATCCAGCAAATACATTGTTAGACATTTATAGTATCCAAAGAAGGATAGCAATTAATTTTGTCCAAATTGGAATGAGTATGTGGTAGTCTCCCGATACCTACAAGTCTTCAAATGAAATATATATGATGACTAGAGTTGTAGGACAAAGGAGAAAGAGCAAGAGACAGACTGGCAGAGAGAAACAGAAAGATAGAGGCAGTCAGAATAAGAGAGACAGAGACAGAGAAAGAATCATAGATAAAGACAGAGTGCGATAGTTAATGTGTATATAACTAGAGACACACATCACTATTTTATCAGACCCAGCCCCAGGCTTGATATTTCTTTCCCATAATGTATTCCTCTTATCTTTATCCTTCTTGTCCATCTGATTTAAAATTTATAATATATGTGAATGACAAAACCCACTTATATTTAATCTCTATCACTTTCAAAACCAGAAGGGACTTCTATTCATCCAGTCCAATATCGTCATATTAAAGTACTTCTTAGGCAATTGGTATTTGTGTATGTTTTTTCTCCTCTAGAAAAGAGTAAAAGTTAGAAGTAATTTGTATACTAAAAACAAAACAAACAAACAAAAAACCCTTTGTCAGAGAATGGAAGACCAGAGCTCAAGTGTTCCCTCTGACACTGACTGTCTCTTGACAAGACACTTAAATGCTCAATATTCTCAACATTGAGAATATCCTAGGCTACATCATAAATGAGTTGCTGATCTGCATTGATAGAGATATTTTCCTTATTGGAAATTGCCTACACCATTGAAATCAAAAGGTTATAGTAAGGTAAACAAAACAAATAAAAAATAAACTGTCTTGGAAGACAAAAGTGTATCCTATTTTCTGTCTTTGCATCTCTGGCTTCTACCATAGTGACCACTACACAGTAGGCTACTTAACAAATGTTTATCAAATTAAATCTTTAGTTCTTCCAATTCTGTAGTTGAGCACTTTTGACAGATGGCACTCATTGTATTCTTTCAGGTTTATTTTAATGTATTAATTTTAGCCAGATAAGCAGGGACAAATGTTACAAAAAACTCTTTCTTTGTTAATGAAAATCATTTGCAATGATTGTAATAATTCTTAGACCTTATATTTACATAGCACTTAATTTATAAAACACTCTTACATGCATAATCCCATCTGATCCTCCATATAATTCTATGATATTCATAAGGGAGGAATTATTATCTTCATTTAATAAATAAGAACATTGAAGCCAGAGAGATTATGTAATTTACCCAAGACCACACAAACTATATTATTAATGGAAAGTAGGTATGACCAATAGAAAGAGAATGGGCCTAGATTCATGTTACCTGAGCTCAGGTCATTATTCTGCCGTTCAATATTTGTTTCATTTGGACAAGTCTCTTAAACTTGATGAGCTTCATTTCCCTTTTCTATTGTTTTGAGATGATAATATTCCCCACAATAAGTACCTTCCAGATTTGTGTGCAAAGTACTTTATAAAATATAAAATGATACTCAAATACAAGTTATGATTACAGCATATTACATCTGATTTTCTTAGGCTAAATCATGATCAGACTTAGGGACATCCATTCTTAGGATGAAGGGATGTCACCAATGCTAACCTTAGGTATATGAATGGATCCTGTACATTAGCAAAGAATATTATTTAGCATCACTGAGTTCTGCATGTCTCAGTCATTTCATCTCTAATTAGAAGTTGTGAGAGGCTTCCTTCAAAAAAATGAGAATTTGATGAACAAGAAGTAAAGATTCTTCAATACTATCTATATATCTGTCTATCTGCCTGTATATGTACATGTGATGAATATATGGATATATGTATATGCATATACATATATACATACATATGCATAAATATGTATACCTAAGTCCCAATTAGTATAATGATGAATTTCCTTCAATGGCGAGGTATATTCAAACTTTACTACTCAAAATTATAATTTTGTTAAATATGATAATTATTTTCAAACTAATAGAAAAATGTAGCATAAATTCAAATAATAGGACTGCTTGAGGTAACTTGTTATTAACATTAATAGGGACATAGCTATTCTCTATTGTAGGACAATGGATAGAAGTAGATAGATAGATATAGATACATACATGTGTACATGTTATTTTTTCAAGAGAGAATGGAGCTTAAGATATAGTTACTGGAGTATAAAAGTGTCTAAGGATATTAGTTCTAGATGGTAACAGAACAACAGAGACAGAAAGCAAACTACATAAGGTTGGGGGTGGGTGGGAACTTATGGACTGATTAATGAATTTGATTCAGCTAAATAAACTAGAAGATAGAAAAATAATCAAGGGTGGGATAAGACATGCACATAACAGAAGCAATTAAATGCCTTCTAGTAAGAGAAAGTGGGAGAAATCATATAAGTAAGTCTGAGTAAGATTTAGTAATTGCTAGGAGAACAATATCTATACTCATATTGCAAATGTCTTTTCTCATTCAAAGCAAAATAAGGCAATAAATACTTATTTCGTGATTATATCCTAGGTACTTCTCTAAGATCAGAAGATTATAAGTGCAAGCCAAAAAACAAGACCTATCCTGCCTTCAAGTAGCTGTTATCTAATAGGGGAGGACAACTCAAAAACAGTTAGCTGAAATGAGGATGGGGAGTAGGAGGTGGGAAGGGCAAAGTAGATATGCTCAATTCTGTTGAAATCTAAAATCCCCAAAGCACAAATAGGAAGAGAATGAAGACTGGCTGGCCTTGGTCCCTCTCCGAGAAAGGGCTCCTGAAAAGAACTCACCAAAGGGAGAAGAGGACTAGAACTCTGTCTCTGTAGTCTTTTCCTCTGATGGTCTGATTCCTTCCAGTGTGAGAAATCAGATGAAAAGGCTATGGGGACAGAAGTACTCCCATTGTTAATGATATACAGGGGTAGGGTGAAATTCTGGGAAGTCTATTTTTCCCCTTAATTTTGTTTTATTTTGCAAGCTATACTGCTGTAGAGCATGATATTGATTGTATAATTTGAAACACACCTGGGAGGGGGATAAAGACTACCTGACCTGGGCCCCTTTCTAAAATCAAAGCACTGGGAGAACTCATTAGTGATAGAAAGGTATTGGCACCATCGGTGGATATTTTTTTAGGTGAAAAGGCCCCGGATGCTGAGGATGGTTCCAAAGTAAGACTTAGAAGAGTAATGGTGTTGCAATTTAGAAAGTCAGAAATGTCTAATGGCCAACAGGTAAGACAGAGATATTTACTGGTAAATCAGAACCCCCAGACCAACACATTTAATCATAAATAAAGGCTTAAGAGGGGGTAGCTAGGTGGCACAGTGGATAAAACACCAGCCCTGGATTCGGGAGTACCTGAGTTCAAATCCAGCCTCAGATACTTCACACTTACTAGCTGTGTGACCTGGGCAAGCCAATTAACCCTAATTGCCCTGCAAAAAAAAAAAAAAAAAGGTTTAAGAAATGGCTAAATATGCTGGCAATCATGACCACCCAAACCTATCTCAAACTAGTTGTTTGAGAGCACAATTTATCATTCAACCTGGATAAGCTTGTGATAGAGCTAATTTTGACAGTGACCATGAATTCATAAATAAACAAAAGACTCGGGACAGCTAGATGGCGCAGTGGATAGAGCACCGGCCCTGGAGTCAGGAGTACCTGAGTTCAAATCTGGCCTCAGACACTTAATACTTAACTAGCTGTGTGACCCTGGGCAAGTCACTTAACCCCAATTGCCTCACTAAAATAAAATAAAATAAAATAAACAAAAGACAGAAAGACCAAAGATAGAAATGCAGATAATAAACAGATTAATAAACCTGTAAATACATAAGCAAAAGCACAGAAAAATAAATCAGTGAAGAAGAAAAAGCAGTGGGTAGGGCTGAAATTAATCCTCATGTACAACAGTATTTAATAATTGTACTTTCCACTCTTTCTGTAGTTCTTATTTTAAATACCTCCCTTTTGTAGCTAGCTGTAAGAATCAGTAGAATACCTAGGGAGGGTATATGCATACTTTAGTATTGTATTTTCAAAATTAATTTTATTAATTTTTTGTTTATTTTGTCTCCTATATTTTAATATATTCCACCTCCATTTTATGAGAAAGAAAGAAAAATTATTAGGTGACTATGTGTATGAAACTTCAGCATTTTTTAAATAGATTTGTTAGTGCTCATAATTATTTAAGGAAAGAAGTGAACAAAAGTTGGAAGCTTTCATTTTGTTATAGAGTAAGTATTGGATAAAAGGAAATGAGGCAAAAGGGATGATGGGTGATGGTGATGATATCATAACACTATAAATTTTAAAAGCTTAAGCTGTGGCCATTATCTCCAGTCTCTTAATTTTATGGAATAGAACAGCTCAAGTACCTACCTATGGGACTTGACCAGGTTCATTCAGCTAGTAATTACCTAAGGAGGTATTTGAATCAAGAGCTTGCTACACTTTCAGGACTCTCTCCACTATGTGATGTGGCTTCTGTTATTATAGCAAATTTAACAGGTTAGCCAAAGCAGGATCTCACGAAATGGAATAGAGTAAATAAACACACATATGTGCTTTATTGTATTGTAACAATAGGATACAAAGTTTATTGTACTGTTCTCAATGAGCTCTTATTCAAATGGGGGAATCCAGTCAAATCAGGAGAGGTCCTAGAAAATACAGTGGTTGACAGAGCAATAATTGGAGCTCTCAATGAGACAGACATTCTTTCAAGGAACTGAGTTACTGCTGAGCATGGGGAAAAATAAACAATCAAACAACATAAACAACAACCCACCACAAAAAAAAACAAAAACAAAACAATACAATAACAATAACAACAACAACAACAACCAAGCAAGCAACGTATGGCCAAAGGGATCCAAAGAAACAGGGCTGGTAAATAATCCACAATATTGACTGACAGTTAGACTACTTTGAAATGGGTCAGGTGGTATCTCCATCAGCTTTCTGGATAGTGAGAAACTGAGAAGGCTAATTGTCAATTCTGCTAACATATTGGGAGGAAATTTTGGTGAGGGGAAACCTCAATCCCTAGAAATCCCTCAGTCTCTGATGAGGTTGGGTAAGAGACATATTATTTGGATCAGAAAAAAAATTCTCCTGCAGGAAAAAAAAAGTAGAAGAAAGGTGATGAACAATGAAAAACCACATGGACAAGTAAGGAATTGACGCTTGAGCTGCTGAAGAACTTAAGCTAGCATTACAATAATAATGATAAAAACATCCTCTGGTGAAACCTCTAACTGCCTGACTTCTGAATGTGAACAAGCTTTCTTCCATGAAAGTTTATCTGATAAAATGGAAAGCAAAATACTTCAGCAAACTCAACACTTTCAGATAGCATTGCTCATCCCAAAGACCTGGAAATTGGGGAGAAGTTTAGAGATCTTCAATGTAAATTCATAATTCAAAATGGCAAACAAGGTGCTAAGCATCTACCAATCCACTTTGGGATTAAAGGAAATGGTTTTCAAAGGAGTGTGTTGGGGCAATGCACTCCTATATGAGAGGGAGAGAAAAAACATCTCTCTTGTATGAGAAAAAAAAATGTAGGTCTCTAACAAACAAGTTTGTGTATTGTATAACATAGCTCATTAATTGTTCACTTTTTAAAAATTGTATTAGGAAGGACAGTAATCCATACTCAAGCAGAGGCTGGATGGCCACTTTCCATGTGTGTCATGGAAAGGACTCCTGTTGAGCATAGGAATTAAGCTGGATAACCTCTAAATTCCTTTCCAACTCTGAATATCTGTAAATCTTAAATCTGGTGTATCAAAGACACTTAGTTATCTTAGTTATTATGAAGAACCTTCTAGCTGAAGAGCTAAAGTGAAAAAAATATAGAAGACTATGAATTTTGATATGAATTGATGGCTGCTACCCAAATTGTCAGGGAAGAGGCACTTCAAGAAGATGGCATGGGAGGAGAGCCATCTAGAATTTCTAGTACTTTCCATGTTTACTTCATTCTAATAGGCCCTTATGCTTCAATAACTATAATAATGAATTGGATCAATTTAAATCACAGGATCACAGAACTCCAGTTCGGAGGCAATCTTACCGATTATGTAATGTACTCCAACCCTTTCATTTTACAGAAGACCAGACTGAAACTCAGAGACAGGAATGCCCAAGATTACAGAAGCAGTAAGCAGTAGTTATAGGAATTCAAACCAAGATTTGTTTCCAGAGCCAATCCTCTTTCAACTACACCATATTCTTGAGTTGTCCAAAACTTATTCACCTTTGCAAAAAGAAACAGAGAGCCTAATTCTCTTATATGGATGAGAGAATGAATAGATATGGGAAAAATATTATAGTTCATGAGTCATCTGGAGCACACTTTGATCATGAGAGATTGCTAGACTCTTTGGAAACTTTATTCTAAACCATACTCATAACTTTATAAATGGAGAAAACACCAAAGGATCAAAGACTCAGCATTATTATACATATAATAGTAGAAGTCACACTTGAAAGTAAATCTTCTGGATCAAAGTCTCCAGCAGTTCTCACTCTAGTACACACTCTCTATGAAAATAAGAGTAATTCTTCAAAATTATATAGTGCCTTAAAGTTCACAAAACTCTTTTTATTCATTCATTCATTCATTCATTCATTCATTCATTTATTTGTTTGTTTATTTATTTTTGGTGAGGCAATTGGTTTTAAGTGACTTGCCCAGGGTCACACAGCTAGTAAGTGGTAAGTGTCTGAAGCTGGATTTGAACTCAGGTCCTCCTGACTCCTGGGCCCAGTGCTGTATGCACTGGGCGACATAGCTGACCCACAAAACTCTTTTAAAATATTAATTCATCGGACCTTCAAAACAGATCTGGGAGTGAGGTGTTTTTATTTTTTTAATAGATGAGAAAACTGAGAAAGCCAGAGGTTAGGTGACATGCCCACAGTTCAAAAATTGATACCTCTCTGAAATTAGATTTTTTTTTTTGCAGGGCAATGGGGGTTAAGTGACTTGCCCAGGTTCACACAGCTAGTAAGTGTCAAGTGTCTGAGGCCAGATTTGAACTCAGGTACTCCTGAATCCAGGGCCGGTGCTTTATCCACTGCGCCACCTAGCTGCCCCCTGAAATTAGATTTTAGTAGCTGTCTTCTTAATTCCAAGTAGTTCAATCTATATATTGTGCTATTTAACTACCTATAACTTGTCTACATCAACTTTATTTTTATTATACCATGCAACAATGTAATTTTTATTTTTATGACATGATAAAACACTATAGTAAGTATAAGAGATGGAATATATTTTTAACATTGGAAATAATTAAATTTTATATATGTATTCATTGCTGTGTTGTCAAGGGCAATTTTAAAATTACATTTGAAGTTATGTGACTTTCAAAAATTAGTATATTTGGTTTTCTGGTAAACAAATTGAAATTTAGCTATTGAATTGAATTATAGCAGATTATTTTTTTAAATCTTCCTTAAGTACATGGTTGGTATAGAATTTAAATAAAGTATTGTAAATTTGCTGTCTGTAAGGGCTAAAATTCTAGCTAAACTGTCTAAAAATCTAATGAGTGGTCACAATAAATTATAAGCTTTAGCAAGAGTTTAGACTTTTAAGTATTTATTAAGGAGCAAAAGAATTTGGTGAGGAGAGAGAAAGAGGCCAAGATGCCTTCATCTAAGGGAGCCAGCATCTCTGCTCCACTCCACGTGAGGTCCTGGCAAAAGAGCAAGAGCCTCACCCCTTCTTCCTCCCTGAAGCATCCTCTCCAACAGGAAAAAGGGTTGTCCACACATACACAGCTCCAAGCTAATTGGCTGGTAGCTCTGATTAACAATTTTAACAGGCGGCTCTACAGAGCAAAGTTCCTGGATGCTCGCCAGCCAGCTTCTGTATGCTAAAGTCACATGTCTCCCCTCAGGCCAGAGCTCAAAATGTTCCTCCCAGCAGGGGTGTAATTCCAACTCTCACAGTATCATGTGACCTCTAATTAGTAGATAATTAAATATTGAAGTATTTAAAACATACATATTTTAAAATGCATAACAATGTTTATAAATTAATTCTAAGAGCACAAAATTCCTTGACTTAAGTATATGTAAAAACAAATGAAGAAAAATAAGGTCTATAAATTCCCATAGTAGGGTGTTCAATTTTAAGGATGATGATCTTTTCATCACTAAGTAATGAGGGGCTCAGAGTTATATATCCACTATAAATAGTATTATATCAATTATAAATATCAGAATTTTACTAGAGTAAGTAGATGAATCTATCAAGATGATAAAAATAATACTGTCTCATAAGAGGGATTCATAATAACACAAATGCTTTTTTGATGATGGCAAAAGAACACATGAAATATAAACTTATATGTTTAAAAATACGACTTTTTTTTCCTTACTAGTTTTAATGATGGGTACTCAGTTTTCTTATCTCTTCTAATTACATCTATTTTTTGTTTTTGCTTTGTCTGAGATCATGATTACTACTCCTGTCATTTTTTTTTTAGTTCAGCTGAAACATATTAAATTTTGCTCCAGCCATTTATTTTAATTCCATGTGTGTTTTTCTGCCTTTTTCAAGTGTATCTCTGGTTATCAACATATTGTTGGATTCTGATTGCCAACCCATTCTCCTATCCACTTCCATTTTATGGGTGAGCTCATCCCATTTACATTTACATTTGTGATTTCTAATTGTGTATTTCCCTCCATCCCATTTTCTTGTTGCTTCTTCATTCTTTTAATCTCATCCCTCTTCAAAAGTCTATTTTGTTTCTAACTACTTCCTCCTTTAATGTACCCTTCCTTTTATCACCCCCTTTCTCTTAATCCATTATCCTTCTTTCCCCTTAATAGATAACTTACATCTGTAAACAACTGAGTGTGTATGTATGTATATAATTGAACCAATACCAATGAAAGATACAAGCGTTGCATACCATACCTTCCCCTTAATGTAAAAGTTATTTTACACATCTCTTTTATGTGGAAAATATTTTTTCATCCCAATTCTCCCTTCCCTTCTCCCAATGTATCTTTTTTTCACCTGTTCATTTTTTGAGCCTTTCCAATATAATAGACTCATACCATGCCTTCTGTCTATGTACACTTTTTTAACTGCCCTAATAATGATGTTCTTAGAAGTTCCATGTATAATTTATATATATATATATATATATATATATATTATACTGTTATGATCCTTTCATCAGAAATGCTTAAAATTCTCTATTTTATTAAATATCTATTTCTTCCATGAAGGATTTTACTCAGTTTTTTTGGATAGGTTATTTTGGATTGGGATTCTAGCTCCTTTACTTTCTGGGATATCAAAGTAAACCCTCTGCTCCTTTAATATGGAAGCTACTAAATCATGTCTGATCAGGACTATGGCTCCCAATATCTGAATTGTTTCTTTCTGGCTTTTTGCAATGTTTTCTCCTTGATCTGGGAGGTCTGGAATTTGCCAGTAGTATTCTAAGGAGTTTTCATTTGGGGATCCCTTTTAGGAGATGATCATTCGATTCTTTCAGTTTCTGTTTCATGTTTTGGATCTCATATATTGAGTAGTTTCTATGAATAACTTATTGAAATATATATCTCTGATCTTTCTTTGATCATGGCTTTCAGGCAATACAATAATTGGCCTGTTTTCCAGGTTAGTTTTTTTTTTTAATCTGATAAAATATTTTACATTTTCTTCTATTATTCTTTAACTCTTCCAGGAATTCTTGATGGGCTTGGGTCCAGTAAGCATTTTTATTTGAGGCTTTGTAGCTTTCATCTGAGTTTATATCTTGGTTTTCTTTGACCTCATGGTAGCTTTATATGGTCGATTTTTTTTGTTTTGCTGTTTTCTAGACTATTTCTTGACATTGAACTTTGGTTAAAGTTGGGCTCTATGCACATGGGAGAAGAGAGGTACTATTCCAAACTTCAGTGTTTTTTGTGCAGATATTTTCAAAACTAGTTCCAAGAATATGTAAATTTTTGGTGCTTCCATGGTGGTTTTATCTGGGGAGAGGTATTGTCACTGCTCTCCTGGTTTAAACTCTCATTTTTAGTTAGAATGCACTGCAAACAAGACCCATGTTCCCTTTTGACTGATCAGCAACACTTTTCCTCACTCCGGAAGTATAACTCACAACTATATATTGGCAGTAGATTTTCCAATCAGATTCAGCTGTGCCCAAAATCATCAAAGGGTCACTTGTAATCTCTTTCTGACCAGTTGTCTAACCCCTTACTATTTCTGGGCTGAGAGCTTTTATACCTTCTGTAGTAGTTGCTATTGCTGACACTGCATGTGTGGGCTCCAGACTTCCATCCTCATGTCCCAGTCTTCTTCTGCAGACTTTCAAAGTTTTATTAGGTAAAAAATGTTTCTCATCTTGACCTTTTGTTGGTTTTGTTGCTCCAATATATTGCAATGTGTTTTTAAGTTGTTTTTGAGGGGAATTTTGAGAGTTCAGCTAGGTTGCTTCTAATTACACATGTATTTTCTAGATGAAAACTGACAATATGTGTTATTTGTAGGGAATGGACAAAGGCCATCTCTATACACAGGACAGAGTCAATTGAAAGATCCATATGTTTGGTCCATATGGTCTGTCATTGGCAGTTTACATGATTGATACTGATCATTTCAGCCATATTGATTGCAAGATAATCCATATCCATCTTGAGGAACTACAACAGTGAGCCATATGGATTGTTCTGGTGCTACATTTCATTTCTATCCAGGAGGCCAACAAGTCCAGAGTAAGATGTCACTTCTTCAATTGAATCTCATTAAGTTTATCGTTGAAAATAATAAATATTATTCAGATGCCTTATCACAAAGTAAGTTAAAGAACTTTCAAGCACATCATGTTAGAATTGGGGCATTAATATTAAAAAAGTAGATATCTTTGTTTAAATGTTCAGCAAACAGTGTGACAGTATATGAGTGATCAAACAATAGAGACATCTAGTAAATAACAGAGAAGGATCTCAGATGCCCTTACATTTTCCCAGGCCAGAAATCCCAATGCCCTTTAGAAACTTAGATCGGAATGCTTCGATTCCCTTGACTTTCAGTGATCCTTTGATCTCATTTTGCTAGGCAACATTGTTATTGTGTGTATATGCTTCTCTAGCTCTGCTTTCCTTAGATGTGGCACTGGTGGAAGTTAGCCCAGTTTCACAGACTTCTGAATAACTGATCAGAATGCAGATGTGTCTATGTAATTTTGTTACTTTGGAGAAAAAATTTTCATTTTCCCCGAAAACATTTGGCAAATTAAGAATTGACATTTCTATATCAGTACTAAACAGTTTTAGTTAGTTTTCTTGAATGTGATAATTAAAAACAACCAAGTATAATACAGACGAGTAAATCTACTGGTACTCTATACACCATCTAAATATGAATAGAATAGGGTCAGAAATGATTGTACATGCATGTGTATATACATATAATATGTAAACATATATTCTACAGTAAAAGCTTTTACTTGGCATTACCTGAACTAGTAAACCTGTAAAAATTAGCATTTCCAAGCTCATAAATATAATGGTAACTGATATTCAGCCTGATGATACTGATGTACTATAGATGATGAAGTGCTTTGTGAATCATCAAAAATATGTAAATCATATTACATGTAGATTTATTTTCATGAGTTAATTTCAATGTGTCGAAGTTTGGCATCTCACAAAAAGCTACCTTTTAATCAACCATATTCTTTCAGCATCAATATATGGCTGCAAATCACTGAATTCCACAATCTTTGATAATCAAAATTTCAGGTGAATTAAATATCAAAGATTCAAGTTTGGATATGAAAAGTAGTGACAAAATTAATAGCAAGGACATGTGTGAACAGAAAAATAAATTTGGATTGGTAGTTTAATAACAGTGATGGACAGCTAATATGTTGCATTTGTATTGGTGAAATATTCAAAGAAACAAAAGAAAGTTTCTAGGGCACTGGGCATATACTGCAGCAAATAGTTATGGGAAAATATAATTACATAGGATAAGAAAGCATGGATGGGTTCTGACCTCTACTAGTAGAGTCAGTGTTGCCTTTAGTGAATTTAGAGAGAGATTAAAGTAATGACATAGACTTCTGATATTAACAGAAATCTATTGTACTCAAATTTTTGAAAATCAATACTTCAGGTGTGTTTTGTAGTAATATTAAACTAACCAATATATTTGGCTATTGCCATTTAATTAGAATGAATGAGTTAATATTATTATGATTATGATGATGCTGATGATGACGATGATCTTTCAGGTACTGTGGAAAGTGTTAAAAATATAAAGACAAAAATATATTTTGTTAAAATGGAGCCCTAATATTCATAGAAAAAAATAAACGTAAGGCACATTTGTGTATAACTGTTGCTCCTCCTCCTAGGGAGGGTGAGACTAATAAATTGTTTGAGTTTAGGTATTATGAGCCAAAGTAAGGTTAAAGCCAATCAGACCTGTCTCAGCAAAATTTCCCCCTTGGAGCTGAGGAATACATGAATGTCCAAGAGGAGTGAATGGGTCAAGTGTGAAAAAAATAGGTTGGGGTAAAACTTCTGTGTAAATCAGTAATAGGACATTTCCTCTAATCTTCATGAGCCCTCAACCCTTTCTAAAATATAAATTATGCACAAGATTAAAAAAAAACTATTTCAATTTTCTCCACTGTCTTGGACATCAAGAATCCTAATAATGTTAAAACAGTGTACATCAGAGTTAAACATTAGAACTGAATGATCGAACACACACATTCAAAACTTCTTTTCCAACTGCCCACCATACCCAAGTAGAAGGGTTACACAAGCTGATACACTGTATTATATCAGAAGTCAACTATACCATTCCCTGTCTACATTCCTCTTCATAGCAGATGGGAAAAGAGGCAGTAACTTGTTTAGACTAAAGCAGCAGCTTTATACTACACCAGACCTCAGTATGTATTAGCACATCTCTGATCTGAAGATCAGAGGGAACTGGATTAGGACATAGGTATTCAGCTGTGTGGCACTTCATTTAGTTAGTTATGTTGAATGTGATAATTAAAAACAATCATCCAAGTGTAATTCAGACAAGTAAATCTACTGGTACTGTATATACCATCTAAATATGAGTAAAATAGGGTAAGAAATGATTGTACATGCATGTGTATATACATATAATATGTAAACATATATTCTACAGTAAAAGCCTATTTACTTGGCATTACATGAAATAGTAAACTTTGGGGACAATGCTGCATTAAACGTGAGGGACAAAGCCCAGCTTCCAGCTGTGGCGAGTTCTATCTCCCTCAGAAATCAACTAGGGCAGAGATATAGAAATGAGTGGAATAAGAATTGTCTAGCTTGGGAGGAGACTGAGACAACATTGAAGTCTAGATCGCCAGTTAATCTCCATCAAAAATGAGGAGTCAGGGAGTGAGCTATAAAGGAATAAAAGAGTAAAAAAATAGACTAGAATTATCTAAAATCTCAGAGGGATGGAAATATCAATAAAATGAATTTACCAATAAGAAAGATAGCATATAAAATTAATATAAACAAAAAACTAAAAAAAATGAAACTAAAAGTTAGTACTTTAATAAAATAAATAAATTAGTAACTCTACAATGTGATTAATAAGAAAAGGGCACAGAATTAAAACACCAAAATAGAAACTAAAATATTTGATTTTTTTTTAAATCCCAGAAGATAAAAAAAAAAGAATTATCAGAATCTACACAATTTTGTACTAGCAAAAATATGCAAAAGAAATACTTAACAGAAAATCATAGAGAGGCTTAAATTATCCAATCTCAGAAAATAAAATTGGAAATGTAAAGGAATGACCAGAGTGTGTGGGTTGGACGCGGGGGGGGGGGGGCATGCAAGGGGGAAGAATGAGACAGTTTTAATGGATTCACAGAATTCTGTCAACCTTTAAATAACAAGTATTACCAAAAAAGTACACAAATTACTCTTTAAAATTGAGAAAGAAAACAGATTCTTAAAAGACTTGTGTTATTAAACAAATATTGTCCAAATAACTAAACCATGAATAATAAAATTCAGAATAACTCTAAGTCATTATCATTAACTAATAGGTATAAAGTCTGAGGTGAATCAAAATATATGAAACTCAGTAATCTAAGATTTGAAAAAAACACATAAAAATTGAAATTTCTTAGGAAAGAGCTACTTAATAGGAAAACTAGAGAGGAGTTTTGCAGAAATTTGGCTTAGAATAACTCCTAGCATATTCCATGATAAATTCAAAATATCTAATTGACCTTAATATTAAAATTCATACCAAAAATGAGAAGAGAAGCAGATTGTGCATATATATACAACTTGTACATCTTTGAAACAAACAACATGGAATTGAAGATATATAAACAAAATTCCATTCTCCAATAAATAATTGATCAAAGGATATAAACAGAGTTCTCAAAATAAGAATTTCTGTTTATCAACAGTTGTATGAAAGAATGAATCAGATCACCAATAATATTTTTAAAAGTCAAGAAAAATAATCCTTAAACTTCATTTCATAATGTAAAGATTGTCAGAAACAACAAAATATTGTTATAATATTCAAAGGGCTGTAGAAAGATGAGCATACTAATGCACTATTAGTAGAGCTGTGAATCAGTGCAATACTTTTGGAAAGCAGTTTGGAATTATATAAATGTTCATAGTTTTTGATAAGAAAATTCTCATGTACACTAAATATAGGAATACTTTTCTTGATGACTAAGATTTCAAAAGAGAGGAGATACCCATACCAGCCCAAATAACTTTGGTACACTATTTCAGTTGGATATATACTGTAGGACATAAAAAAGGAAGGGAAGCATAGAAAAGATGTACAAAAAATGATACAAAGTGAAGTAAGCCAGGGCAAAATAAATAAACAAACAAACAAACAAATAAATAAATAAGTGGGTGAATAATAAAATAAGACATTGATACTACAACCATCTAAAAGGAAAGGACACTTGTATAAAATATAATGAATAAAGATATCTTAAAAGAGGGGTAAGATATTCTCATCCAACCTTTTCTGTTTTGGTGGTTAAAAAGTCTCCAAGTATAATACATTATGCATATTTTTAGAACTCTTATGCGTTCACCCATTGTGTTGATGTTTTCTTCCTTTTTTGTCTTAAAATACTATTATATGAGATGTCTCTCTGATAGGAGAAAGAAGAGGAATACTGTGGAAAACTGGTTATAACAATGAAAACTTAGTTTTCAATGTATTTCATTATTTTGGGACAAATACGGACATATAAATATGGTGATAGGATATAATGATTTTCTATCTTAAAATGTAATTTTCAAATTATTATTTAAATGAAATGTATTCTAAATGTGAAATTACTTAGAATACTGTTATTTTCTGTCATGTGGTATATACATATATACTTATACATATATATGTAGAAATGTATGTATGCATGTATATTACATGTGCATATGTGTGTATTACATATGTATGTTTGGGGTGTATGATTTTGTTATATATGAAACATGAATGCATACATGTATGTGTGCTCAGATATACACATATGCATGTGTATGCACGTGTGTGCATGTGTGTATGTGTACATGCATGCACACCCTAAACTTGAGCAACTTTTCTAATCAGACTATTTCAGTAACGGTCTTCTGGTAGCCATTTCCTTAGAATTACCATGAGAACTATCTTTAGGTAAAGATTGTCATTGAATAACAATCCATTTTCTCTGCTAAATTCCATTGTTATAATTTATCATAGTTTCTTTCACTTTCAAAACAAAAGTAATTGGATTTTTATGTATTTAAATTCATTTCTAAGTGAAATTTAATATTTAGGATTGAATGAGATGAAAAAAATTAGACTGTACCTCTATATAAAGCCTCTTTGCAGAAGACTAACTTTAAAAAATAAACTTGGCAAAATAATTCTTGTTTTTGGATTAGTTGATATCAGTTTTTAATTGTGGGCTTCCTTCAAATATATTTTTATCCACTTTAAGCAATGATTACTCAACTTAAAAAGCGAGGTACAAAGCTTTTATGCGTGTAGGTGACAATACATACTTCTACTTTTCTATATTTAACTTTTTAAGCCATTTGGTAGATTTGAAATAAGTATTGCAGCTTTGAGCAATTTATGCATGTTTAGATTGAGTGTTTCTCATAGGATGGGTCAGAAACCCTGGCCATGAGGTCACAGAAGAGTTTCAAGTAGGTCAAAGAGACTGTTGATGAAAAGCTGGGGATAGCTAATTAGCACAGTCACTTCCTTACAAGAAACCAGATGTCAACACTCTGAACTGCCCACTTCCACATCCTTCTCCATTCTCACCATGTTACCTGACCTTCATGCCCTTCCACCTCATCTTCCACCAACCTTCCTGAGTCCCAATACTAATAAAGACAGACCACAGCTCTCATTAAAAGTTGATTATTTTAAGTGGTACAGATATCTATATATCTATATATATTACTATGTAAGACAAGGATAAAGAGATATAAAGAGAGAATATATAAATATAGATAGATATAGATATTCCCTCTTTATCCTTATGCCTTATGTAGGAGTATTTTAATTTATCTCTATGTTTCCTCTAACATTTTAACAATTTTTTTTATTGTACTGGATGGGCAATGAATTAAATGTAATTCCTTTCAAGCCCAATAGTGTCTATTTTGTCACCTTTGAATGGCCTTTATTTCAGATATCAAGGTGACAGTGTATCTACTTACTGTCTACTCTCATTTCATTTCTCTCAATACACAGAGCAATCTTCTTAGTATGAAATTTAGATATCAAATGACAGAATTGGTTTTGGTGTTCAGTGCTATTTCAGTGCTTTTTAGCAATACCCCAAAAAATAATTTGACTAAATTAACTTTAACATTTCTATTAACTGAAAACAGATCTATTTCCATTAGAACAACAAAAGAAGGGGGAAAATATACTTCAAAAGTAGTTAAAAGTGCAATCTTACTAAAGAATAAAAAGGAAAAATGCAAGTATTGATATAATCAACAAAGAGATTAATGAATTCCTTTTCAACAGTTATACCTTAGAATAAGAAATGTCCAGAGTAGAATTCATTAAAAAGAATAAACAGATGAGACCATATATCTCTAAATAAGCTTGAAAGTTATCCAAAAAAAGTAAAATGAGCCTGATGGTGGAAGGAAATTTGTGACATTTAAAATATTGTTTGCTTTACTTATTTTTTTTTCTGTAGACATAAGCATAATATGGACAGATTCGTTGAAAACTCTTATTAGTTCTCAGAAGAGCCATATCAGGGCAACCTGGCTAAGGATTACAAAAATTATGATAAAAAGACTTGACATAACCCATTGGAAAGCGTATCTTTTCTGAATGTCTTTCAAGGATATAACTGAGAGTTGTCTGATGCTGAGAATGAGAGAGAGAGAGAGAGAGAGAGAGAGAGAGAGAGAGAGAGAGAGAGAGAGAGAGAGAGAGAGAGAGAGAGAAAGTTGAAAAGATTTTCTCTCAAGTCTGGATTAGATTTTTGCTAGTTGAATTTTTTTGGGTAAACCACTTAATCATTGCTTAGTTTAAATTCCTTCTGGAAATTGCAAAATGGAAATTTTATATACTTTACAGAGAATGATATTTTGGGATCATGGCTTTTGTGATATAAAGTCATCTAGTCCAACCTCCATCTTTTTTTTGGTGGGGTTCAATGAAGGTTAAGTAACTTTCCCAGGGTCACACAGATAGTGTCAAGTGTCTGAGGCTGGATTTGAACTCAGGTCCTCCTGAATCTGAAGCCAGTGCTTTATCCACTGTGCCACCTAGCTGCCCCCACCCCCAACCTCCATCTTTTAAAGATGAGGAAAGTGAGTCCAAGTCATTGGTTACATAGATATGAAGTATCAGATTTAGGGTTTGATAACAGGCTTTCTCATTCTAAATCCAGGACTCTTTTGACTGTACATATGTTTCAATAGTCAAATTTGATAATGTTCCTTCTACCTCCAAAATGCTATCTAACTCTAAAGTAGAAGTTATAGTAGTAATAATAGTACTGGTATTTATGGAGTTTCCAGGAAAGACTAGCACCCATGGTGTGAGGCCTTGCTAAACCTTTTTCAGGGCTGCTCATCTCCCTTTGGGGTTTATTCATCATCCAACTCTCACCCATGACTCCAAGAAGCTCTAGTGTTTGCAGTGGCTATACCCCAATAAAACTGATTCTACTGATTGGATAATCTATGTTGAGGTAACTGATGGGCCTCAAAACCATTGTTGAGTTAGGAGGATGTCTACCCCATGTATGCGAAGCAAGCAAGTCAAGCCATCACCCAGAGATGTCATTGCTCCATTTTGAAAATGAAGAATAAGCAACAACTGTTTGTTAGGTACTGTGATATTGAAAGTAGATGCAAAAAGAGGGAAAATTAAGTCCTTGCCTCAAGGGAGCTCACAATCTATGGGGGAGAAAAACATATTTTACATATGTTATACATAAAATATGTTTTATATATATTAAAGACAGGAGAAAATTAAAAGCAGGTAGTGACTAGTATTAAGAGATGGAAAAGGCTTCATATATAAGATAGGATTTTAGTTAGGATTGGAAGGAAATCAGAGAAGCCAGGTGGTAGAGATGAGAAAGGAGGAAGAACATTCCAGAAAAAAAGAGATAGCCAGAGAGAATGCCCAGAGCTAAAGATCTTGTATATGGAAGTTTAAGTAGTACTGTATGAAAGTGTACATGACATAGAAATATATGTATACATGTATGTGTGCACATATACACATATACATATTATATATATGTATATATATAGACACACATGCATCTGCCTATATGCACATAATATACCTATATCTTGGCACATGCATGTATGTACATATACATGTGCACATATATACATGCATGCGTGCATGAATATTGGCAGGGGAGGGCTTTATGAAGGGTTTTAACTGTCACAGATTTTATATTGATACTAATTAAGAACCACTAGAGTTTATTGAGAAGAAGGGCAGCGGAGTGGTGTGGTATGATGCAAAATGCTTTAGGAAAATCACTTTGAAGGTTAAAGGGAACATCCTCCCTGGAATGGAGAAAAATTTATGACCTACCAGCATAGTATTGCAGTAGTCTAGATATGAGATTATGAGGGCCAGAACCAGGGTGGTAACAATGTCATAGTAGAGAATGTGGATGTATTGGAGAGATATTGCAAGGGCAAAATCTACAGTCCTTGGCAAGAAATTGGATATGAGAAATAAGGGAGAGTGAGGAAAGAAGGTTTATTTATGGAAGACTTGAAGCAATATGATATCCTTAACAGTAATAGGGAAGTTTGGAATTTAAGAGGGTTTAACAAATATTAGGCTATTAGGATTGATATGATATTGACCAAACCTAACTGAAGACATTGGAGAGAATCAAGGGAATATGGGAAGAAATGAGAGAAATAACAGTGGGTAGGGCACCTGAGTGGAGAAATTTAAAAGGTAGGGTGATCTCATTTATAATTACCAATTGAACAACAATAACCAAAAAATGACTGATTTTCTCTTGAAGAAATTAACATGTATTGCAAATGTATATGTGTTCTAAAGAGTACTTGGATAAAAGTATGAGTTATGACCTACAAACATGTACCGCTCTCTTATTCAACACTATCCAAATTGCTCCTACCTTCCAAGGAAAAAAAAGTGAAAGGTTTTTTTTTTTCAAATTCTATCAAAGATAGGAAATATTTAGCCATCATTTCAAATGCAGATAGAAAGGCAAAGAAAGAGTCTAACATAAATGCTTTGGAGAATATTCTATATGGAATATAGTGACTTATAGAATGTGGGTTTATGGAGTAGAAGAGGAAGGAGCAGGCAAAAGAGACTTAGTTTGAAGGGCTCCTCCAGCCAAGGGGTCAGCATCCTCTGCGATGTCATCTCCTGGTTCAGTGGCCTCAAAGGTGGCCTTTGACCCCATGCAGCCCTCAGTCATTGAAGGTTTTGCCCCCAGTACACACCGTTTGTGGGATGAGACCGTCAGGGCCAAATTTATACGCAAGTTCCGCGAGAACCCGGTGGTGCCCATAGGCTGTCTGGCCACAGCTGGAGCTCGGTCTTATGGACTCTACTGCTTTCATCGGGGTAACAGCCAGAGGTCGCAGATGATGATGTGAACCAGGATCTTGGCTCAGGGCTTTACAGTGATGGTCATTCTGGGGGGCCTGGCAGTCTTGCCCGTGAAATCACCAGGGCCTCACTGAGACCAATGGCCTCATTACTTGAAAGAATCAGTGACCATTTGCAAGAGATGGAAGCAGCTTTCCAGAGATGGATTGGAGGAATTTCTTGTCCCCATGTTGGAACCATAACTAATTGTACTGAGTGAATCCTGTGTTTCTCTCAGACAGAACTATTGATAATGTAATGGATTTTCTCATTAAAGAATGAAATGAGTTTGTATTTGAAAAAAAAAAAAAGAATGTGGGTTTATGATTGGAATGTGAGAAATCTAGGCCAGTGGCTCTTAAGACACTGGATTTTAGAATCAGAATGCCAAGTAAAATATCATCTTTGTCACCTAACTTATTATCCTTGTAAACATGACTAAATCATTTAACCTCCCTGGACTTCAGTTGCTTCATTTGTAAAATGAAGGATTGGACTAGATGATCTATATTTGAGTCCTCTTCTAATTCTAAATCTATGATTCTGACTATATAATAACTCATATCTATATCTTTTGTTCTATGGTTCTCTATATACTATTGAAAAGAATTATTATATCAACTCAAATATATATATATGTGTGTGTGTGTGTGTGTGTGTATGACATATCTATACACACGTATAGGTACATAAATGTGCATATGTACTTACAATGATTCCTGAACATAAGTTCATATTTAATTTTCAGTCTGTAAAATAGACTCTTCTTACCTCAGACTAAGATATCAAGTTATTCTCTTGATTTTTCAAATAATCTTAAGTCCTCTTCCTTCTTTGATGCCAGCATTTATCTGTCACCAAATCACAATAAAAGTCTAGCATATTCCTGATATGAAACCTTTCTTTCATATTTCCAATGATGCCACTGTAGCTTATATCCTTATTTCTTCTCATTTGAACAATTGCAAAATTTTGTAAGGGTCTATTTTTTACCCCCACTCCCAGCTCTCTGCCCTTCAATATTTTCTTTATATTCTTTTGTTTTCAGATTCATGTTCCCAAAACACAGGCATAGGTCTTCTCATGTCATTATTCCATTCCCTCTTGTGTCTATACTTACTTCAAAGTCTATCAAAGACTTATCATTTTTCACCTACTAAAACCCAGACCAGTTTTAAGCTCCTCAATAAACAAAGGATCTTAGATTTAGAGATGGAAGAAACCTTAGAAGTCCCCTCATTTTTTAGATGAGTAAATTAAGGCCTGCAAAGAGTAAGCTACTTTCCCATGTTCTTTCTTTCTTATTTTCTTACTCTCTTGTTCCAATGTCTAGTTTGATATTTATTTCTTTTATTGGGTCTATAATTGTGAAGATAGACAACAATTGCTTTAATTTTAATGTTATTTCTTGATTTCTTTTGTTTGAGATTACTATATCTCTGTTATTCTCATGAATTTCATTTTGTTGCTTGTCAGTCCTATTGTCTTTTCATCTTTTGATCAAAATGTAATGTGTGGATATAGACTTTGGCATATTCTTTGGACAAGGACAAACATTTAGATTTCATTTTTTAAAACTATTCTCTAATCCAACTCTTAAAATAATTAGAAATGTAAAGATCAATAAACTTTTCGCCATTCACTTCTGGGGATTTCTGTTTATTTATTTCAAGACATTTTTATACACTAATCTTATATTGATAAATATTTCAATTCAATTAAATATGTCAGATATTTCCAGAGGTGTCAAATTTGCTATCCATAGGCCCAAAGCAGCCTGCAAAAATATTGAGCTAGAATCAAATGAAAATATAATTGGGAAATGAAACAAAATAAATAAAAATATAATTATAACAGTGATAATATTAGTTATTATTCAAGCCAGTATGTGACCTGCAATGTTTCATTTCTATTCTGAATTTCACACCACTTCTTTAGAAGATTTTCAGATTTCACATGATGATCCAAGAACTATTGTGAGTTATTTATTGTCTCACATGTGCTAATCCCTACAATGCTAGTGGTCACTCTTTCCCAGAATTGTACAAAGTTGTCAGTCTTATCCTCTCTTTAAGAATAATTAAAATACAGTGGTGAGACAAAGGTCACTGGCCCATGATGCAGTGGATGCCTTTAGAGTTTTAGGAACACCTATTTCACTGAGGGAGGTCTTCACATGCTTGGGGCATGCATCCTCCTAATTTACTTATGTGTTTCAGGACCATCTGTAACCCTCAGCCTGGTTTATTTAGCCCATCTACCTTGACGGTTATACTGGGGTATGGCTGCTGTACATGCTACAGTTTCTTGGTGTCACAGGTAAAAGTTAGGGAGATGAACAGAAGTTCACCCAATCCTAAGATAAATGTTTATGGCTGACTGACTGGTATTTTTGGAGGGTACTCTTTTCCTAAATGTACAGATAGAAATGAATCTTTTTTTTTTCAGGACAATGAGGGTTAAGTGACTTGCCCAGGATCACATAGCTAGCAATTGTCAAGTGGATGAGGCCACATTTGAACTCAGATTCTCCTAAATCCTGGGCCAGTGCTTTATCCAATGCACTACCTAGCTGCCCCATTAGAAATGCATCTTACAAGTAAACTAGTCCAACCCTCTCATTAGTGAGGTTGTGTTTACTCAAAGTCAGAAATTTATTAAGTAGTAGAAGTAGGACTAGAAAATAAGGTCTTCTGATACCTAATCAAGCACTCATTTACCTGAACTAAGCTGCCTAGCCTCTTTGTCTAGGATAGTTTTTTGTCAGCCCAAACTTCTAACATTATTTCTTTGATGGAATCAGGTTTTTTAAAAAGATGAATTAAACGGAAAATAACAATCTACCATAAATTAAAGCATGAAAACATTTTTCTCCTCACTACCAAAGAGATCCATGCAATAGTACACAATGCAAATAATAAGTTTATCTATTTCTGTATTTATAGAAAAGATTATTCTTCACTTGTATGCAAATTATATTATTAACCATCAACTTCCACCTTTATGATTGGTTTTATAATGTTCAACTTAATTAACACTAAGTCAGTAATACTAAACTATTGAAAGATTTTCATGTTAAAAGTGACATGATGGTGAATCTAGTAGCATATAAAAATAGATTGGGGGGAAGAAATTGGAGATGGGAGTTGAGATGAAATATAATGTAGATCTGAACTTATGACAATGGGACAATTTTCAATTATGGATTCTGAAGGCTGCAGATATTAAGTCCATCTAATTTTTCCATCAGCATTAGCAATTATGTTTTTCAAAACAATAAATATTTTTATTAAGATAATAAGTTTTAAAGGCTTTCAAGGGGAAAGTTGTAGCATTTTCTTAAATAAATCATTTTAGTTTTAACTAACCCTTTCATCAGGAATTCCTTCCTCAAGTGCTAAACTATAATCTCAGAGTTGGAGCTGAATTTGAAAGTCAATTCATCTAACTGGTGCCTTTAACCTATCATTTACTTTATAATAACTGGTCATCTAGACCC